>NC_069501.1:836633208-836878208 GCF_027579735.1 Bombina bombina
GATCAGCCAATCGGATTGAACTTGAATCTGATTGGCTGATTCCATCAGCCAATCAGATTTTTCCTACCTTAATTCCGATTGGCTGATAGAATCCTATCAGCCAATCGGAATTGAGGGGACGCCATCTTGGATGACGTCCCTTAAAGGAGCCTTCATTCGTCGTAGTCCGTCGGTGAAGAAGGAGGTTCCGCGGCGGCGGAAGGAAGATTCAAGACCCGGCTTGGAAGATGACATCGCCCGGATCGAAGACTTCTTCAGCGCCGCCTGGATGATGACTTCATCGGATGGAAGATTTCTTCAGCGCCCCTTGGATGATCACTTCTGCCAGTCCGGATGTCCACTTGGGTTCCATCGCTGCTCGGCTGAGTGAAGACGACTCAAGGTAGGATGATCTTCAGGGGATTAGTGTTAGGTTTTTGTAAGGGGGGTTTGGGTTAGATTAGGGGTATGTGGGTGGTGGGTTTTAATGTTGGGGGGGGTTTGTATTTTTCATTTACAGGCAAAAGAGCTGAACTTTTGGGGGCATGCCCCCACAAATGGCCCTTTTAAGGGCTGGTAAGGTAAAAGAGCGTTGAACTTTATTTAATTTAGAATAGGGTAGGGCATTTTTTTTATTTTGGGGGGGTTTGTTATTTTATTAGGGGGCTTAGATTAGGTGTAAGTAGCTTAAAATTGTTGTAATATTTGTAAAATGTTTGTAACTTATTTTTTTATTTTCTGTAACTTAGCTTTTTTTATTTTTTGTACTTTAGTTAGTTGATGTAATTGTATT
Source organism: Bombina bombina (assembly GCF_027579735.1). Classification (NCBI taxonomy): domain Eukaryota; kingdom Metazoa; phylum Chordata; class Amphibia; order Anura; family Bombinatoridae; genus Bombina; species Bombina bombina. Next base: position 836,633,981 of record NC_069501.1, read on the forward strand.
TAATTGTAGTTATTTGTAGGTAGTTTATTTAATTAATTTAATGATAGTGTAGTATTAGGTTTAATTGTAACTTAGGTTAGCATTTATTTTACAGGTAATTTTGTATTTCTTTTAGCTAGGTAGTTATTAAATAGTTAATAACTATTTAATAACTATTCTAACTAGCTAAAATAAATACAAAGTTACATGTAAAATAAATATAAATCCTAAGATAGCTACAATGTAACTATTAGATATATTGTAGCTATCTTAGGGCTTATTTTACAGGTAAGTATTTAGTTTTAAATAGGATTAATTTATTAAAGTATAGTGTAGTGTTAGGTGTAATTGTAACTTAGGTTGGGATTTATTTTACAGGTAAATTTCTCTTTATTTTAGCTAGGTAAGCTATTAAATAGTTAATAACTATTTAATAGCTATTGTACCTAGTTAAAATAAATTGAAAGATGCCTGTAAAATAAAAATAAATCCTAAGATAGCTACAATATAATTATTATTTATATTGTAGCTATATTAGGGTTTATTTTAAAGGTAAGTATTTAGTTTTAAATAGTATTAATTTAGTTCATAATATAAATATTATTTAGATTTATTTAATTAATATTTAAGTTAGGGGGGCGTTAGGGTTAGTGTTAGACTTAGGTTTAGGGGTTAATAAATTTATTACAGTGGCGGCGTCGTAGTGGGGGGCAGGATAGGGGTTAATAAATTTATTATAGGTGGCGACGGTGTAGGGGGGGCAGGATAGAGGTTAATAAATTTATTATAGGTTGCGGCGGGTTCAGGGAGCGGCGGTTTAGGGGTTAAACTATTTATTTAGTTGCGGCGAGGTGCGGGATCAGCAGGATAGGGGTTAATAATTTTATTATAGAGGGCGACGGTATAGGGGGGGCAGGATAGGGGTTACTAGGTATAATGTAGGTGGCGGTGGGCTCCGGGAGCGGCGGTTTAGGGGTTAATACATTTATAAGAGTTGCGGCAGGGTCTAGGAGCGGCGGTTTAGGGGTTAATACATTTATCAGAGTTGCGGCAGGGTCTAGTAGCGGCGGTTTAGGGGTTAGTAACTTTATTGAGTTGCGGGAGGCTCCGGGGGCGCCGGTATAGGGGGTAGAACAGTGCAGTTTAGTGTGAGTGCTTAGTGACAGGCTAGCAATAAAGCTGGGAAAAAGCCGAAGAGCAGCGAGATCGGATGAGTGATAACTGTCACAGTCCGCTGCTCATCGCCCCGCGGCTTTTTGACAGCTTTATTTGATAACTTAGGCGTATTTTTTCAGGTCCGCGGCGGCGAAGGTAGGCGAGCTTAGGTGGGCGTATTGGGCCGGCGAAGCCAGAAAAGTAGACGGCTTGATAACTACCCCCCCTAGTATCCTTATATGAATATATCTCACAGTACCTTATGGTTTTTGTGTGTATTTAATGAGATGACTTGTGATTTATTGCATATAAGATAGAATGGTCTGTGGTCTGTGGTTCTGATGAAAAATCCAAGATCTTTGTTGTTGGTAATAGGATTAAAGCCTTTGACTTCTCCAAGGAATTGACTGGATATGCCTTTAAATCACAAAGGTAGAGTTGTGATGCCAAGTCTGTGCTGCCTTACTTCAGCTAGGTGTTTCCCAAACCTTGGCTCAGGTGCAGTAACATAGAAAGATAAAAGAGAAAAGGCGCACAAGGCAAGACTCAAGTGAATATGTTTTATTAAAATTGACAGCACATGCAAGTATTATTGCACTTACTAGTAAAAATAATTAAAAGTGCATTCAGATGGAGCGTTTGGTTCATACAGCTTCCTGTCACACACAGTAGGCTCAGTTGGACTGCTTTTTAACAGCTTACAGCAGAAAACCGTTTGGCAGATGGTTCCGGATCCTCTGCCAGGTACTCTGTGGCTTTGTGGGGACAAGATGTTTCTTCTGAACCGCCAATACCTCCAAATGGTATGCCGGAGCCTAGCACGTTTCCCCTGATCTACGGTCAGGCTTCTTCAAGAGGCAAATATTGATAACGGATGTCTCCGGTGTTACACCCTTTCTATTTGAAGGGATGGGAGCCAATAAGGATGAGGGGTGTGTTATGTGACCAATCTTGGTTAGAGGTGTGTCCGATAACTCAGTGTTAATAATATTCCTTAACATAGAATATCCTTAATAACCAATGAACACGGTATAGCTTACTAAATTAATAAAAAGTGTTGTAAGTATTATATACCATACAAAATATAAAATGTTACAAAGATTAAATGTATACACACATAGTCATTAATAGTATCAAAAATGTATATACAGCTGAAAACTATAAATATAGCAGCAATAATATATAAAACATCACATAGAAAATACATACAAGGTTACAGTCTAATCAAATACAAAAATAGTTACAGAATATTACATTTGCAGTTAAAATATAATAAAAAATACAGTTGTTCTGATTTTCATATTAAACCAAATTACACCTAATCATTTGTGGGTATAGATCGCAATGATTTAGGTAAAACAATGACTAGAAATGCACTTATACCATTCATTTTTCATATGGTTTAAATAAACAAATGGCATACGTATAGATAAAAGGACATTTAATTACAGTTAATGTTTATATAACCTATTCTCATAGCGTATGCCTGTACTAACTATAAGGGGTATGTGTATTGGTAACGGAATAAATAAGTTAACAATATTATAGATGAACTGTTGTAGAATCATATTTCCTATATTAAAACATTACTGTATGTATTTGTTTGCCCCTGATTATAACATCGGAACCAAACATCAATATTATTATTACAAATTAGTGTAGTTGATGTTAGAATTGAAAATAATAATAAATGGTAATGGATAGGAGTTGAAACTTAGAAAAAGGTTTTTTAATGTATGGGAGCTGCTCACACGTACAAAAAGCTAATGCTAATCTCCCCATCTTTTTTAGTGTGTATTTAAATGTATATTGAAAAGGAAATGGGAGTTTAAATGTTTGTTGGATTTAGTTTACATAAAAGTTGATACATCTATGTCTATATTTAGACCTAGAGGCTGTAGTGTTTTAAGCTTAAAAATCCACTTTGTTTCAAGTTTTCTTAACTCTAACAACCTGTTTGGTTTAGATGGAGGGATCCAGTCTATGATCTGTACCTTTAATGAGCTGGGATTGCTTCCATGACAATGAAAAAAATGTTTAGGGACACTATGTTTAATTAATTTTTCTTTGATATTGTAGATGTGTTCATTAATTCTATGTCTGGCTTTCCTTTTGGTATGGCCCACTTATAAAAGACCACACCCACATTCCAGTAGATATACCACATGGGTGGAGTCGCAATTGATTTTGAACATACTATTAAATGTTTCAGTTGACTCACTGTTGTGATAGGTTGGTGCTTTGTTGATGTGTTTACATGTTACACCTTAGTTTGCCACATTTCATCGTGCCTTTCCATTCTGTTAACCAATTATCCGTCCCCTACCGTTATCTATCTTTTTATTATTAGATGATTTTAATTTACTTGGAGCCAATATGTTTCTAAGGCTTTTGCCTTTTTTTATAGGTAATGGTTGGTCTGTCATCTAAATGGGGGCCTAAGAGGGGATCTAACAAAGGTCAATTTTTTTTTATAATGTTTTCTAACTTCTTAGAATCTTCATTATAAGTGGTAATTAATCTTATTGGGTTATTTTTAATAGATTGGGATTTTACTAATTTATTGTGTATATTGGTCCCCAATGCTTCTATGTTTTCATTCCTGTAAGAAAAAAAAAAATTTTCTATCCCTAGATAGTGCCTTGAGTTTAGCTTGTTGTATCACATCTTGGCTGTAACCTTTATCCAAAAATGTATTCTCCAGTATTTTTGCTTCTGTTTCAAAATCTTCTTTATGGGTGCAATTTCTTTTTATTCTTAAAAATTGTCTGTAAGGGACATTATTTATCTAATACTTTTTATGTGCGCTTTTAGCCTGTATGAAACTGTTCCGATCAGTGCTTTTTTGATAATTTTTAACTGCTACTTTTCCAGAATTATCTTTGAATAATATTAGATCTAAAAATTCAATCTGCTCGCTTGAACAGGATTTTGTAAAGGATAGGTTAAAATCATTACTATTTATGTGGTTCATACATTTTTTTAAATCTTCAAGACCTTCTTTCTACAAGATAATAATTTCATCTATGTACCTAGCATACGATAATATGTTCCTAATGTATGGATTATTTTTCCAGATATAATTATTCTCGAATGCATTGACATATACATTTGCATACGAAGGGGCAAAGGTTGTCCCCATTGCCGTTCCTCTTGTTTGTACATAAAATTTATTTTGAAACATAAAATAATTATGATATAAAATTAAACCTATACTGTCAATTAGAAATTGTATATGATTAGATGGAATTGACCATTTAGAGAGCTCTTCCTTAATTTTTTGCATGCCATTAATGTGCGGAATACACGTGTATAGTGCTGTGACATCACACGTAAGCCAAACCATGTCATCTTCCCAAATAATCCCCGTAAATTTTTTTGATTACCTCTGTAGTATCTTTCAGATAATGTTTTGTTCCGATGTTATAATCAGGGGCAAACAAATGCATACAGAAATGTTTTAATATAAGAAATATGATTCTACAACAGTTCATCTATAATATCATGTTAACTTATTTATTCCGTTACAAATACACATACCCCTTATAGTTAGTACAGGCATACGCTATGAGAATAGGTTATATAAACATTAACCGTAATTAAATTTCACTTTATCTATACGTATGCCATTTGTTTTATTTAAGCCATATGAAAATTGAATGGTATAAGTGCATTTCTAGTCATTGTTTTACCTACTTAAATCATTGCGATCTATACCCACAAATGATTAGGTGTAGTTTGGTTTAATATGAAAATCAGAACAACTGTATTTTTAATTATATTTCAACTGCAAATGTAATATTCTGGAACTATTTTTGCATTTGATTAGACTGTAACCTTGTATGTATTTTCTATGTGATGTTTTATATATTATTGCTGCTATATTTATAGTTTTTAGCTGTGTATATATTTTTGCTACTTTTAATGACTATGGCCTCTAGTTATTAAGGTCTGGCGGACCTGATCCGACACTGCGTATCAGGTCCGCCAGACCTCGCTGAATACGGCGAGCAATACGCTCGCCGTATTCAGCATTGCACCAGCAGCTCACAAGAGCTGCTGGTGCAACGCCGCCCCCTGCAGACTCGCGGCCAATCGGCCGCCAGCAGGGGGGTGTCAATCAACCCGATCGTACTCGATCGGGTTGATTTCCGGCGATGTCTGTCTGCTTGCTAAGAGCAGGCGGACAGGTTATGGAGCAGCGGTCTTTGTGACCGCTGCTTCATAACTGCTTACGGAGCTTGATAACTAGAAGCCTATGTGTGTATGCATTTAATCCGTGTAACATTTTATAGTTGGTATGGTATATAATACTTACAACACTTTTTATTAATTTAGTAAGCTATACCGTGTTCATTGGTTATTAAGGACATTCTACGTTAAGGAATATTATTAACACAGAGTTATCGGATACACCTCTAACCAGGATTGGTCACATAACACACCCCTCATCCTGATTGGCTCCCATCCCTTCAAATAGATAGGGCGTAACACCGGAGACATCCGTTATCAATATTTGCCTTTTGAAGAAGCCCGGCCGTAGATCGGGGAAACGCGTTAGGCTCCGGCATACCATTTGGAGGTATTGGCAGTTCAGAAGAAACATCTTGTCCCCACAAAGCCACAGAGTACCTGGCAGAGGATCCAGAACCATTTGCCAAATGGTGTTCTGCTGTAAGCTGTTAAAAGGCAGCACAACTGAGCCTACGCTCCATCTGAATGCAATTTTAATTATTTTTTCTAGTAAGTGCAATAATACTTGTGTGTGCTGTCAATTGTAATAAAACCTATTCACTTGAGTCTTGCCTTGTGCGCCTTTTCTCTTTTTTCTTTCTATGACAATTTTAATAAGTTTCCTTCAGAAGCAACTCACTCATTCTGTTTCCACCCCTTAAACTTTTTTTAACGCTTTCAATGACCATAAATTTAAGATGGATAGCTTGGTTACCTTTTTCTAAATGTACTGGAAGGTTAGCAGTCATTTCATTTCTAATAGTGGACTTATGCTGACACATACAGTCTTTTATTTTTTGAGTTATCTCATCCACATAAAGGAGCCCACATGGACACTTTAGCAGATACACCACATAAGTGGAATTGCACGTAAAGTGTCCCTGAAGGTGAAACTTTCTGCCTGTATATGGATGGGAAATGACCCCTCCTTGATTATGCTATTACATTGCGCACATCTCAAGCATGGAAGGTTCCATGCCTTGGAGTTCCAAAAAATCAGAGGGGTTATGGCTACTAGCATGTACCAATCTTTTCCCTATGGTACTTCCCTTGTGGTAGGCCGCTATTTAAAATCTGCAATCGCAGGGCATGCTTCCTTCAGTAAATACCAATTTTTCCTTATTATACCAAAAATTCTATTACTCATGGTGTTATAAATTGTAACAAATTTAATTCTGACATTATCACTTCTTGTAGGTCTGGCTGTGGGACTTCTTAACTAAGTTTCAATATTAAATAAATCTAACCTGTTATAGCCACGTCTGACAAATTTATCTTTCATATTTTTAGATCTAACTTGTTTAACCTCAGGATTTGAGACTAATCTATTAACCCTCATCAGTTGAGATTAAGGGACCCCTTAAAAACTCTAGGTGAATGGAAAATATTGTGGTCAGTAGATTTTATTAAACAAATGTGTCTCCAAGATTCCATTCTTCTTAACAACCATAGTATACAACAATTCAATCTGGTTGTAATCAGTCTTAGTGCTAATTTTTTTTAAAATGACCTTCCTCTCTATATCCCCTTTGAGTTCCATCAGTTGTTCCTGGGTGCCCCACCACATAATGAACTAGTCATCAATGTAGCGGATCCACCCCAGGCAGAAATGATGGTACAGGGGGTGGGTAAACACATACTGTTCTTCAATAATACCAATAACCAAACATGCATAGGCTGGGGCCACATTTGACCACATTGTTATACCATTATTTTGCAGAAAAAACTATTTTCAAACAAAAAAAGGTATTAGACAATACTGGGTCCAATAACTACACCAAAAATCAAGTTGACTGTCATTAAACTGTTTGCTGTGTATAATGACTGTGTACAGGGAAGTCACACTCCAAGTGGCCAGCAATGCTGCCTCATTCACATTTTTAAACTGTTGGATACAGTCAATAAAGTGCATGGTGCACTTATATAGGATCTCCCTTTTACTAATGGGGCCAATATTTTGTCCAAAAACTACGCTGCAGCACTTAACTGAGACCCAATTCCAGCAACAATTGGGTAACCTGGTGGGTTTTGTAAATATTTGTACACTTTAGGTACTATATAAAATAATGACACTACAGGGTGTTTAGGTTACAAAAAATCACTCAATGTCTTACTAATGATATCATATTTTGACCCCAGATCAAAAATCCTTCTCAACTTTCTAAGTATCAAACAGGTAGGGTTAGAGTTCAATTTTTCATATGTCTCTGTGTCATTCAATTGTCGGAGGACCTCTATTCTATACTATGCTATGTCCATAATCACCACAGCTCCGCCTCTTTTGGCCAGTTTAATAGTTATCCTTTTCAAGACCCTCTAAGGCACTCAGTTCTCTTTATATAAATGTAACCTCTTAGATCTTGTGGAATTCATACTTATTAAGGAGTAAACCTCTGTGTCCACAATTTTAATAATAGTTTCCACTGCATGATGATCCCCAGAGGGATTAAAATTACTTTTAGTGCAAAAACCGTAATCACCAATGTCAAATGGTTTCACCTCCATGTCCCCCATGCTAGTGGTTTGCATTAAATGTGTGTAGTCCATATTACTGAAAAAAGACTTAAGTCTAAATCTCATGAAAAACCGAGTTAGATCCATCATGAGACTAAAAACATCAGGGTGTTCAGTGGGACAAAACGATAACCCCTTACTTAAAACCTTAGCTTAATACTCTAGACAAATTACCTAAATTACATATTAGTTCAGGCTCCATTTTTTCCTGCAGCTGTATTTCATTCCAACAGTCTATTGTTCTTTCTTTGCAAACAAGGTTGGATAATTAATTTTAAAGTGTTCTCTTTATCATTAATCATGATTTTCTTTTCTAGGATTCATTATGTATAAACATATTAGTAATCAAAGTTACAGTTAGTTTTTTCTCAGAATTACACTAACCCGCCTGTATCTCAATGTATGGAATTGTTAGGTCGGATGAGTGCAACATCAGATGTTTTTCCTTTTGCACTGTTCCATATGAAACCTTTTCATCTTGACTTGCTTCGGCAATAAAATAACATGAGCTGGTTTACTATAAAGTGAATAGACTAGATGGCAGGGAATTAGATTTGCCCATGCTTAGTTCAGTCTGAATGTAACCTAAGTATCCGAGATGTCAGCTCTCGTATCAAACAGAGGACAGGGATACACTAAAAATTTCTAAGTGGATTTTTCAAGAAAACAAGTAAGTTATTTGCTGTTTTTACACAATCTGTTTCTTTTTACGTTTACTTTGATTTTACATATTTGTTTTTTTACTAAAGGAGCCATGTTTAATAAACCTTTAACATATAATATGCTAATGATTTCTGAATTTGCTGTAATGTCCCTGTTAGTATAAATAAAATAACAAATACATAGTGAAAATCCAGAGTCAGCTATGCAGAACTGTATTATTAGCCCATCTAGGTACAACCCTCTCTCATAAACAGGAGGGAGATTAGGAGGTGTCCATGGGGTTTGAGGGAATGGTTTATAGGATAATGTTGCAGATAGGGTATATATAGGTGTCATGGATATATTTTTTTTTCTTTAAACATGTTACTTTTATGTTTTTTTTCTTACATTTTAGGACTTTTAGAACCCTTGGAAAAAAGGTTGTACAACTGCTAAAGGCAAATAAAGTGGAACAGGGTAGCAAAGGCATACAGCATTGTGGCAACATAAATAAGATACAGTCAGTGCAATACTGTAGCAGACCCTATGCAAAGTATAGGTAGTCACCATCTGTTGCTATTTAGCACTACTTGACTTGGCATTTCAAGAAAGACGTGTAAAACACAACATCAAATCTAACCCTTTTGAGTTAAAGGGACAGTGTACTGTAATATTTTCTCCCTTTAATGTGTTCCAACTAATCCATTTTATATGATGGAGTGTATGATTGTTTACAAATATATCCTTTATCTTTAGTTTGTTATCTGAAATAATGACCTTTTCTGTTGAAACCTCAACCTATACTGCTGAAATAGTTAAACAAGAGGCATCAGAAGAAATCACTCTCCCGGTTTAGGTCGAAGAGAGATGGCCCAGCCCTTTTCAAAGGGTGTTACTGCATCAGCTTCAAACACAATAAACTTATTTGCTGCTTGCACAAGTACAATGTCTTCTTTTTTTTAAGATCTCATTTAGACATAATTACAAGGACATTATGATTAAATATATTTGTCTATTTTTTAAAGCTGTGATTGGTATAAGTCATTTTAAATAAAAGATATAGGTTAACAATTTCATGAGTATATCTAAATGTAATTATTTTTATTTATACAATTAAATATCCTTAAATGGATAGTCTACATCTATAACTTACCTTATCCAAAGAATTCCTCATGATCATTCTCTGCATCTCTTTTCATTTTGCCCCTGTTGTATATATTCTTTATCGATTGCAAATAAATCTTTTGGCCTTGCTCTCTGTGCTTTGCTTATTCACTCTATTGTACTTGCAGTGTCGCGCACAGCATCACTCAACATAAAAATCCGGAACATTAGGCCAATTTACATTAGTTCAGTCAGGTGGTATATTACCGTTAACGTTCCAAGTGTAGAGTGCTCTGCCGTATCCGATTCACTTTGGGACCAGTGTGCTCCTCAATATACTGTTTGGCTGAACTAAAATAAATTGGCCTAAAGCTCCAGATTTTCTATGCTGAGTGACGCTGTGCTTGATGCTGTTAAGTCAACAGAGCGCATGTGCAAAGCACAATGAGAGAGGCCGAAATAATTATTTACGATACATGGAGAATACAACTGGAGCAAAATCATTTTTTAAAAAGTTTGAATTGCGGTATGGCGTAAGGTAAGTAAGTTAGCTGATAAAAATTTAGACCTGAGACTTTCTATAATATGTTTTTTTAAAGGGAAAGAATGTTTTGCAGTTGTTATACAATAGAGGGCTCGATTACGAGTGCAGCGGTACTTTGCACTTTCGTTCTCTCTATGCTTGATGGAGGCTTTTTACGTACGTATGGTAGAGCACATTACAAGTTGAAAGTCAAAAGTTTAGGCATGAGAGCTAACCCAATGTGCACAAAAAGCTAAACTTTGAATATCGCGTCCGCTTTAACGTATACCTCCATAAATTTTAATGAAGTGCAAAATGTAAAAAAAGAACCTTACTTGTGCAAATCAGTTTTTTCCAAGTGCACTAACCCGTCATGAAATATTAATATATTTCACATTACAATGTTTATCAGATAGCAGAATATGTTCTATTTATTTTTTAATAAATATTTAAATACATATATATATATATATATATATATATATGATGTTTTTGGTAAAATATATATCTATAACTATATTAAAAAAAATATTTTTCACTTATTTATATGTCTTTATATGTAAAGATATGTATTTATGTGTTCATATGTGTATATATATGTCTATAAGTACATAAATAAACATATAAATACATAAATACATATGTATATATATATATATATATATATATATACATTCATATAAATATTTAGACATGTATATGTATTATTCTCTATGTTAAAGTCCTTTGCAGCCCTTTTTTTCCTTCAATCATTTCAGTAGATAGTATTATGAGTAGGGTTGCCACCTGTCCCTTAAAATACAGAACATTTATAAGTTATACATGCTGCAGTGTGTGCAGGGAGGAAAATGAATAGTGCTGTCGAGAAACACAATACATGTTCTTTCCTGCACACCCTGCAGCATGTGTAACTCATAAGTGTCCAGGAAAACATGGCTGAGGTGGCAACCCTAATTATGAGTGTAACAACACTTTTAAATATAATTTTGATGTGTCCTGTGTAACTTTTTTGTTGAGCATAACAGTTAACCAGAGCTGTGTATTCACACTATCCCGACATGCATTAAATTAAATTGCGCTCAAGAGAAAGCCTTTACTTTCAACCTGTAATATGCGCACTACTCCTAAAGTGCGCAAAGAGCTACGAAAAAACCTTTTCACAGTTAGTGTGCCACTCCTAAAGGGACAGTAAAGTCATAATTAGACAGAGCATACAATTTGGAACAACTTTCCAATTTACTTATACTATTTAACTTGCTTTTTTCTCTTGTTATTCCTTGCTGAAACATTTATCTAGGAAAGCTCAGGAGCAGCAAATAACCTAGGTTCTAGCTGCTGATTGTTGGCTGCATATATATATACTGATTGTCATTGGCTCACCCATGTGTTCAGAAAAGAAAAGGTGGGGGGCAGGGATAGCGCTAACAAAGCAAAAGAGGAAAAAAAGGGTGTCAGTGGCTGATCTTATAGGAAGTAGTGTTAATTAGATATGGTCAGGAGTCGAAAGACTCTAGATTTGTGATAAAAATAGAAAAAATGGGAATGTTCCTTATATGAGTGAATAATAAAGATTGGTGTCTTAACGACTATGTGAAAGTATAAAAAATGGGTTAGGTGTATATTTCTGATAGGTCAAGTATAATATCTTATCTATGGAGAGAAATATTACAATAAGATAAAAAGTATGTTAAAAGACTATATATTTATTACAATTTGAAGATAAGATGCCGGCATCAAAGAAACAATAAAATAATTTATCACGATGGAATAAATTATATTAAGAAGACATATATAATATCTATCACAAAAAATAGAAATACATTGAGGTAAAAAGCTATTGTACAAAATTCTATCTATAACAATAACACATTACTACGTGCCAAGGTAACTGCGGCTTAGTATAAATACCTGATAAATTATAGAGAAAAAATTAGTCCAAAGTTTGGATCAGGACTTTCAAAGCTGTAATGTGCAGGGAGGACGGAGTCATAGAAACTTCCTCAGACAGTAGTGACGTTGAGTCCTTAGGAGTGATGTTACAGTTTATAATGATAGTAACAAAGTCCCTCGTTTACCTTGAAACTGTTACTATATTGCGGAGAGACAAGACATGTAGGACCGGAGTGCTTGGTTTGAGCACCAAGGTATTGGCAAAAACTCACAATCTGATTGTAGATTAGTTCCGGTGTAAGGGTCAAAGTGAATGAATCCGATGTAGGAGGGTAGCTGACAGCTCGCTGTAGAATCTCCGTTAGTGGTAAAATGACTGACAGCTCCTTGTAGAATCTCCGTTTTAATGAAAACGGTCAGAGTTGGTGGGCTAGTAGATCCTGGGGCAGGGATTACACTTGTAGAGACTATTCAATATTGTAAATAGTTCAAAGTACCTGGTCTACTACAAGTCCTTACCAACTTAGTCCAAAGTGTAGATTGTGTCTGTGTGAGCAAGATCAACGCGTTTCAGCCGCCTGGGCCTTTATCAAGATGCTCACTAGGGACTTCTTCAGATTTAAATAGCTAGTGCTGTATCCTGATTGGCTGAGTACCGAAGATATTTTGTGTTCATTTTCTATTTCATGGTGAATGTGCCATAGTACAATAATGTTAAAATACTGTTTACAATAATAGACATACAGTATGTATGCATTTAATATTTAACATTTTAACGCAAACATTTTAACACTAACATTAAGTGATACAAGTGTGACGTTTTGTAAGTATGTGAAGTATGTGACTAAATGAACGTGAGTGAAACAGTCAGGTTAGAGTGTCAGGATCAATTAAAGGGAAGTTTAAATGTTAAAAGTTAGTTGTTGGAAGTAAAAGAATAATGAGTGAATAAAGATGTATGTTTAAGGAGGTATATGCGCAAAAAAAAGAATATGGGGGTTAGATCTAAATATTCAGTATAAAAAAGTGAGAGTTCGATTTATTGTTTGATACGTATGATATATAAATAGATAAAGGGATATCATATGTAAGACATATATAAATGGGATTAATAGAGTATATGTATATATATATTAACAAATCTGATAAAATCGTGTTTAATAAAAAATTGTAAAAAATATATATATAAAAAAAAAAATATATATATATATATATATATATATATATGTATGCACAGATCTAAAAGAATATACAATATATACATTTAAATTGTATATATATATATATATATATATATTGTGTATATATATATATATATATATATATATATATATATAAATAAATAAAAATTGGTATATAAAAGATTGATGCATAAAAGATTCAAATTGAAAATTTATGAAAAAATATGTATATATAAACATTCAGATATGTTATATGTGTATATGTGAGATGGAGATATGATGGTATATTGAACTTTATAAATAATAGAGTGCTTGGAGTTGTATGTTACAGTTAGTATGATGCATTATAGACTATGGAGCGCGATCCGATATACAGCGTAGTTTGCGGCGCAAGCGAGGGAACCCGCGTCGCCCGCAGTTTCAGCTCGCAACTCGAGCTATCCCATATACGGCGCCGTCAGATGCTAACGTGCCGTAAGTCTGATAAACCAGCAATGTCCAGAAATCTGCGTAAGTACAAATTTCTGGAGTCGCCAGTGACTTGCGCCACGTTAGAATCTGCCGGCGCCTACAAAACCTGACTAAAGTATGAAATCACCCGCACTGTCTAACACGCCTCCTAAACATAGCCCGACACGTCTAACCCTCTATCCGCTATCCCCCCTCACTATCCTAACAATAAAAAAAGTTATTAACCCCTAAACCGCCGCTCCCGTACCCCGCCGCCACCTAATAAAGTTATTAACCCCTAAACCGCCGCTCCCGGAACCCGCCGCCAGCTATATTAAATCTATAACCCCCTAAAGTGAGCCCCTAACACCGCCACCATCTACCTTACCTACCCCCTAAAGTGAGCCCCTACCCCGCCCCCATCTATTTTAAAATTATTAACCCCTAATCTAATCCCCCTACCCCGCCGCCATCTATATTAAATTATTTAACCCCTAAAATACTAAACTATCCCTACCACTAAACCTAAGTCTAACCCTACAAATAGCCTTGAAAAGGGCTTTTTGCGTGGCATTACCCCAAAGTAAACTGCTCTTTTACCAGTCCTTAAAAGGGCTTTTTGCAGGCCTGCCCCAAAGAAAACTGCTCTTTTACCAGCCCTTAAAAGGGCTTTTGGCGGGGCTTTGTCACAAAGTAATCAGCTCTTTTGCCTACAATCTAAATCCCCCTACACCGCTGCCACTTATAATAAATGTATTAACCCCTAATCTAATCCCCCTACACCACCGCCAGCTATATTAAACACATTAACCCCTAATCTAATCCCCCTACACCGCCGCCAGCTATATTAACTATATTAACCCTAATTATATTAGGGTTAATATAGTTAATATAATTATTATATTATATATATTAACTATATTAACCCTAATTATATTAGGGTTAATATAGTTAATATCGTTATTATATTATATATATATTAAGTATAATAACCCTATCTAACTCTAACATCCCTAACTAAACTCTTATTAAAATAAATCTAATATTAATATTATTAATGAAAATATTCCTATTTAAATCTAAATACTTACCTATAAAATAAACCCTAAGATAGCTACAATGCAATTAATAATTACATTGTAGCTATGTTAGGGTTTATATTTATTTTACAGGTAAATTGTTAATTTTTTTAACTAGGTATAATAGCTATTAAATAGTTATTAACTATTTAATAGCTACCTAGTTAAAATAATTACCCAATTACCTGTTAAATAAATCCTAACCTAAGTTACAAATACACCTACACTATCAATAAATTAAATAAACTACAAATATCTATCTAAAAATACAATTAAGTAAACTAAACTAAATTACAAAAAAACCAAACAGTAAATTACAAAAATAAAAAAAAGATTACAAGATTTTTAAGCTAATTACACCTATTCTAAGCCCCCTAATAAAATAATAAACCCCCAAAATAAAAAAATGCCCTACCCTATTCTAAATTAAACAAGTTCAAAGCTCTTTTACCTTACCAGCCCTTAAAAGGGCCTTTTGCGGGGCATGCCCCAAAGAAAACTGCTCTTTTGCCTGAAAAAAAAACACAACACCCCCCCCCCCCAACATTACAACCCACCACCCACATACCCCTATTCTAAACCCACCCAAACCCCCCTTACAAAAACCTAACACTACCCCCCTGAAGATCTCCCTACCTTGTCTTCACCCAACCGGGCCGAACTCCTCATCCAATCCGGGCGATGTCTATCCAAGCGGCAAAGAAGAATTCTTCATCCTGGCGATGTCTTTCTCCAAGCGGCAAAGAAGAAGTCTTCATCCCGGCGATGTCTTTCTCCAAGCGGCAGCAAAGTCTTCTTCCATCCGGCAGCATCTTCCATCAAGCGGCATCTTCAATCTTCTTTCTTCGCTACGCAGTCGCGGAGCATCCATCCCGGCCGACGACTGAACGATGAATGAGGTACCTTTAAATGACGTCATCCAAGATGGCGTCCGTCGAATTCCGATTCAAGTTCAATCCGATTGGCAGATTCGTTCAGCAAATCGGATTGAACTTGAATCTGATTGGCTGATTCAATCAGCCAAGTCAGATTTTTCTACCTTAATTCCGATTGGCTGATAGAATCCTATCAGCCAATCGGAATTCGACGGACGCCATCTTGGATGACGTCATTTAAAGGTACCTCATTCGTCATTCAGTCGTCGGCCGGGATGGATGCTCCGCGTCGGCGGAGCGAAGAAAGAAGATTGAAGATGCCGCTTGATGGAAGATGCTGCCGGATGGAAGAAGACTTTGCTGCCGCTTGGAGAAAGACATCGCCGGGATGAAGACTTCTTCTTTGCCGCTTGGAGAAAGACATCGCCGGGATGAAGAATTCTTCTTTGCCGCTTGGATAGACATCGCCCGGATCGGATGAGGAGTTCGGCCCGGTTGGGTGAAGACAAGGTATGGAGATCTTCAGGGGGGTAGTGTTAAGTTTATTTAAGGGGGGTTTGGGTGGGTTTAGAATAGGGGTATGTGGATGGTGGGTTGTAATGTTGGGGGGGGTTGTGTTTTTTTTTTCAGGCAAAAGAGCAGTTTTCTTTGGGGCATGCCCCGCAAAAGGCCCTTTTAAGGGCTGGTAAGGTAAAAGAGCTTTGAACTTGTTTAATTTAGAATAGGGTAGGGCATTTTTTTATTTTGGGGGTTTATTATTTTATTAGGGGGCTTAGAATAGGTGTAATTAGCTTAAAAATCTTGTAATCTTTTTTTTATTTTTTGTAATTTAGTGGGGTTTTTTTTGTAATTTAGTTTAGTTTATTTAATTGTATTTTTAGATAGATATTTGTAGTTTATTTAATTTATTGATAGTGTAGGTGTATTTGTAACAGGTTAGGATTTATTTTACAGGTAATTGGGTAATTATTTTAACTAGGTAGCTATTAAATAGTTAATAACTATTTAATAGCTATTATACCTAGTTAAAACAATTAACAATTTACATGTAAAATAAATATAAACCCTAACATAGCTACAATGTAATTATTAATTATATTGTAGCTATCTTAGGGTTTATTTTATAGGTAAGTATTTAGATTTAAATAGGAATATTTTAGTTTATAATATGAATTAGATTTATTTAATAAGAATTTAGTTAGGGATGTTAGGGTTAGATAGAGTTAATATAGTTAATATAAATACTATAGTAACTATATTAACTATATTAACCCTAATATAATTAGGGTTAATGTAGTTAATATATATAATGTAATAACTATATTAACTATAATATACTTAGGGTTAATATAGATAATATAGCTGGCGGCGGGGTAGGTAGATTAAATTAGGGGTTAATAATTTTAATATAGATGGCGGCAGTGTAAGGGGCTTACATTAGGGGTTAATACTATTAATATAGGTGGCGGCGGTGTAGGGAGGGCAGGTTATAGGGCAAAAGAGCTGTTTACTTTGGGGCAAAGCCCCGCAAAAGGCCCTTTTAATGGCTGGTAATAGAGTTTATTACTTTAGGGGGATTAGATTAGGGGTTAATAATATTAATATAGCTGGCGGCGGTATAGGGGGATTAGATTAGGGGTTAATAATTTTTATATAGGTGGCGGCGGTGTAAGGGGTCAGATTAGGGGATAGATAAGGTAGATGGCGGCGGTTTTATGGGTTCACATTAGGGGATAGATCAGTTAGATGGTGGCGGTTTTAGGGGCTCACAGTAGGGGGTTAGTTTATGTAGATGGCGGCGGGGTCCGGGTGCGGTGGTTTAGGGGTTAATAACTTTATTACGTATTGCGGCGGGGGATCGCGGTTGACAGGTAGATAGACATTGCGCATGCGTTAGGTGTTAGGTTTTATTTAGCAGATCGCGGGTGACAGCTAGATAGACATTGCGCATGCGTTAGGTGTTAGGTTTATTTTGCAGGTAGTTTAGGGAGTTACGGGGCTCCAATAATCAGCGTAAGGCTTCTTATGGCTGCTTTTTGTGGCGAGGTGAAAATGGAGTAAGATTTCTCCATTTTCGCCACGTAAGTCCTTACGCTGTATATTGGATACCAAACTGCGCTGGTTTGGTATACCTGCCTATGGCCCAAAAAACTACGAGCGACGGCAGAAATATACGCGCGTAACTTCTAGGTTACACCTTATATAGGATACCAAACCAGCGCCAATATTGGCGTCGCCAGCTTTTGCGGGCGACGATTTTTATCGGATCAGGCCCTACATTTATTAGGTGTGCTTTCTTTATTCAGATGTTCCTATAGGGGGGTTAATTATAAACGTCCCAATATAAATAGAACATATACAAATAGGAGACATCCAGACACCATAATCTCAGAAAACTCTTTTTTGGAGACACATTTTTTAGGAGAATCCCCGCAAAACAGCAAAACCACAAAGAAACCAACAAGGAAAATGAAGACTAGAGGCAGAAGAGGGAGAGGAACCCGTAAACAAAACGTAAAAAAGATAGACATAGATAATAAACCATCAGGAGTGTTTAATCTTAGTAAGTTCACTATTAGTGAAACCCAAGAAAAAGTATTGAATAAGGACCTAACTTTTGCTCCTTCCTGCAAGCTTAACAAATTTGAGACTCTCATTAATATTAATCAATACATTCGGAAGTTGACACTAAAGAGATATTTTTTAAAAAACCCCATGCAAAATAAAATCACACACAATAGGAACAACTATATCCATACAAAGCTGAAGGCTAAATCCACTTTCTTTCCAACAGACTAAAAGAGTGAACACATCAAACTCTTTGAGCAAAATATTAAAAAAAGATTTAGATCTCTTAGATCAAACTAAACCAATTAGAAAAAATCTAAGCAACAAATAAATAAATACATTAAAAGAACTACAGAATAATAAAGAAATAGTGATAAAACCAGCCGATAAAGGTGGTGGTATAGTCATAATGGACACCAGCTACTACATAAAAAATTATATAGGCTATTACAAGATACAACCACTTATACCAAGCTCAAACAGAACCCTTTAAAACAACAGGAACTGAAACTAGGTTCTTTACTCAAAGATGCTAGTGATAAAGGCATCCTTAATAAATCTGAACTAGAATTCTTAACCATATCATACCCCAAGACCCTTACCTTCTATTTTTTTTATATATTCTATACATGTGTATACTATTATTTTATATTTTCTACATATACATTTTTTTGTTGAATCTTTTATGCACCAATCTTTTATATACCAATTTTTATATATATACATTTTAAATGTATATATTTTATATTCTTTTAGATCTGTGCATACATATATATATATATATATATATTTTATATATATATTTTTTACAATTTTTTATTAAACACAATTTTATCAGATTTGTAAATATATATACATATACCCTATTAATCCCATTTATATATGTCTTACACATGATATCCCTTTATCTATTTATATATCATACGTATCAAAAAATAAGTCAAACTCTCACTTTTTTATACTGAATATTTAGATCTAACCCCCATATTCTTTTTCATGAACTGCCTTGCATAAAATCTGTTTGCATAAACATTAGCGCATATACCTCCTTAAACATACATCTTTATTTACTCATTATTCTGTTACTTCCAACAACTAACTTTTAACATTTAAACTTCCCTTTAATTGATCCTTACACTCTAACCCGACTGTCTCACTCACATTCATTTAGTCACATATTTCACATACTTACAAATCGTCACAATTGTATCACTTAATGTTTGTGTTAAAATGCTCTTGTTAAAATGTTTGCATTAAAATGTTAAATATTAAGTGCATACATATGTCTATTATTGTAAACAGTATTTTAACATTATTGTACTATGGCACATTCACCATAAAATAGAAAATGAACACATAATATCTTTGATACAGGTACTTTGAGCTATTTACAATATTGAATAGTCTCTACAAGTGTAATCCCTGCCCCAGGATCTACTAGACCACCAACTCTGACCGTTTTCATTAAAACGGAGATTCTACAAGGAGCTGTCAGTCATTTTACCACTAACAGAGATTCTACAACGAGCTGTCAGATACCCTCCTACATCGGATTTATTCACTTTGACCCTTACACCGGAACAAATCTACAATCAGACCTTGAGTTTTTGCCAATACCTTGGCGCTCAAACCAAGCACTCCGGTCCTACATGTCTTCTCTCTCTGCAATATAGTAACAGTCATCACTCCTAAGGACTCAACGTCACTACTGCAGGTGCTATCTTCAGCTATGTTTGACAATATTTGTCCCCTCAAAAGTTGATTATACATGGATTGCCAACTTTTATACATCTGATAGCAAGTTGTCTATTAACACTTGAAAATACTTGGAAAATGCAAAATAGTTGTAAAGAATAACTTCATTGCTGATTTCCATTTATAAATAGTGTATTTTGTTTGTTTTTTCTTTGCCTAATTTGTTTCACAGTTGGTTCTTGCTATTAATAAACCCCATAGTAAATATTTAAAATGTTACATTTCATTGGCTAGTAATACCTTAAAGGGACACTGAACCCAATTTTTTTCTTTCGTGATTTAGATAGAGCATGCAATTTTAAGCAACTTTCTAATTTACTCCGATTATCAAATTTTCTTCTTTCTCTTGGTATCTTTATTTGAAATGCAAAAATGTAAGTTTAGATGCCGGCCCATTTTTTGTGAACAACCTGGGTTGTTCTTGCTGATTGGTGGATAAATTCATCCACCAATGAAAAAGTGCTTTCCATGTTTCTGAACCAAACAAATAGCTTAGATGCCTTCTTTTTCAAATAAAATTAGCAAGAGAACGAAAAAAAATTGATAATATGAGTAAATTAGAAAGTTGCTTAAAATTGCATGCTCTATCTGAATCATGAAAGAAAAAAAATTGGGTTCAGTGTCCCTTTAAGTATTTTTTTAAGCATCTCATGTTAGGGATATCTGGGAAAAGAAGACAATAATGACTACATTAACTTTCTGAAATATTCCTATATTGTGCAGTAACTTTAGCTTTGTCAGGCAATCATGTGTTGTCCCTCGATAGAAAATGATATGTATCACTATCTCATAATATATTGCTTTTACAGTTTTTAGAAAACCCTTTTTATTCTTCTGAGCTGTAGCTCAGGGAATAATCCTTTACTTCAAACTTCTCACTAATGCATTTGTTCCTTTCACAATGGAATCACCCAAGAGAATTGTCTCCATACCAAAAAATTCTTCTCACATATTGTCTGTCACTTCTTTTTTCTTTATATGTTATTTTCCTTTACCAGATAGATAGATAGATAGATAGATAGATAGATAGATAGATACAGTAGATAGATAGTAGATAGATAGATAGATAGATAGATACAATTATAACTATGCAAAATATAAACAAGAAATATAATAAAGAAATATATAAAGTATTATATTGTATTGCTTTAAATGAATTACATATTATTTAATTTTCTGATTTTCAATAGATTTATTTTAAGCAAATTGCTGATTTAACATTGTAATCACCAAATAACAAAACATTTCTGAGTTTGATATTTTTGTCTTTTATCTATGACTAGAAAGGTAATTCAAGAGTTTGGTTATCAGATTAAACTTTAGTATAGAGCCAAAGATCAAGACCATTCTGCATCATTCAATCTATTTCGATTAGTGAGAGTCTTGGAGGTTTAACATATCAGCCACAACACAAACACAGAGGGAGGATAAAAAAAGGACTTTTGAAACTAGTGGCATTTCAAATAATTGTACAATTTTCAACCTGAGATAACCTGAAAAGTAAGAAGCAAACACTAGGCGAATAATTGGATATTTCTGCATCCCCCAGAAATGTGGTAAAATTGTGCAATGTACTGAAGATGTCTATAAAATAGTGAAATAGCAACAGTGATTTGTTAACAATTATTGTATATTTATAATATTAAAATATCTGACTTTGTTTAGCTTTATTTATCTGACTTTTGTTATAACATTTTGTACAGACTTTATAAAATTGTTTTCAGATGTTCACCTGATAAATTCATTTTAGGGGCTAGAATCTAGTCCTGTAAAAAACAATTTCCATTTAACATTTACAGAAAAAAAAACTGTATAATAAGCTGTTCAACTATACTCTGGTCTAAGAGGCTGATGCTACAAGGACCATTAAAGCAAGTTACAGGTAGAAAACTCTTTATCCAAACTGCTTGGCACCAGAAAAGATTTGGATTTTGGAATAGTTTAGATTTGGGAATATTTGCATATCTAAAGTGGGACAGCTTGGAGAGGGGATGGGACAAAGTGTAAACAACAATATCTTATGTCATTTAGGCAAAATGTGCATGTCATTATACTGATTATACATGCAAACAGGATAGTTTTAATAATTTTGTATAAATAGTACCCTCAGAAATATAGTATAGTACTATAATCATATAGGTAATATTTGTTGTTTAAATAAATCTTGACTATTATTTGCATTTTAGAACACAAAAACCTAACCAAAGACACAGGCAGAGAAGATTTTTTTAATATTAGTATTAATTACAAAGTTTGGACTTTAGAAGAAGTTTGTATTTTGGAATTCTAGATTTTGGGATTTATACCTGTATAAAGGTATCATCGTGGATGCAATGGTACTGTGCCACTGGCAGAATGTAAAGATATTTACATGACAGATATTGCTTTCTGCAGCAAAGGTACAATGTGAATGATCCCTTTAGAAAGTATTGAAAGACGATACCATTTACATCTGTGAACTGAAACTGAACCTCTTTTCTTACAATACAATAGTGAAACTACTACATGAATAATTTGCCTAAATCAAAAAAACACAAACATATAATATATACAGTAAATGTATTAATGGGTAACAAGATAAACAAAGCTAAGGCCACAAGCTGATGTATTCTAACATTATTGTATATGCTCACATATATATCTAAAACTATACGTCCTCATATGTGCATATGATTGAATATTGTAGACAGAGCAGAATAAATGTTTTATAGTAGAATTATATTAAGATTTTTCTGCTCTCTCAAATAATATTGTGGACTCTGTCTGATGAATTGGTCCCTAAGTCTGTACGTATGGCTAGTGATGTTGTGAACCTAAAATTTTGCGTTCGTGAACGGCGAACGCGAACTTCCGCAACCGGGCGAACTGCCATTGACTTCAACGGGAAGGCGAATTTTAAAACCCACAGGTACTCTTTCTGGAAACAATAGTGATGGAAAAGTTGTTTCAAGGGGACTAACACCTGGACTGTGGCATGCCGGAGGGGGATCCATGGCAAAACTCCCATAGAAAATGTAATAGTTGATGCAGAGTCTGGTTTTAAGCCATAAAGGGCCTAAATCACCTAACATTCCTAAATTGTTGGGAATAACGTGCTTTAAAACATCAGGTATGATGTTGTATCGATCAGGTAGTGTAAGGGTTACGCCCGCTTCACAGTGACAGACCAAACTCCTCGTTTAACGCACTGCAAACAACCGCAAACAGTCCATTTGCACAACCACGAGATCGATAGATTTGATAGATAGATACATAGATTACATAGATCAAAAGATGCAATATACATTTGATAGATACCAATTACATAGATCAAAAGATGCAATATACATTTGATAGATACGAATTACAAAGATCAAAAGATGCAATTTACATTTGATAGATACAAATTACATAGATCAAAAGATGCAATATACATTTGATAGATACAAATTCCATAGATCAATAGATGCAATATAAATTTGATAGATACGAATTGCATAGATCAATAGATGCAATATACATTTGATAGATGCGAATTCCATAGATCAATAGATGCAATATACATTTGATAGATACGAATTGCATAGATCAATAGATGCAATATACATTTGATAGATATGAATTACATAGATCTATAGATGCAATATACATTTGATAGATACGATTGATAGTTAGATAGATTTGATAGATAAATAGCTAATTTGAAAGATATATAATTTCCCAGACAGAGAATTACAAAGACGTGAGGTCTGGGACCCATGGTAACGTTACTTCCTTTTGCACAATCGAGTATACTAGTTGCAGAGTTTCTGACCCTGCATTCTGGCTGCACCTCTCCCTGCAAGAGAGATCTGTTACAGAGTCTGTGGGCCTTTATGCAAAGAGCTGGCCTGCCTGAAAGAAGCAGCAAGGCAGATCAAAAGATGCAATATACATTTGATAGATACAAATTACATAGATCAAAAGATGCAATATACATTTTATCGATACGAATTACAGAGATCAATAGATGCAATATATATTTGATTAATACGATTGATAGTTATATAATTTCCCTGACAGAGTATAACAATTAGACATGTGGTCTGGGACCCATGGTAAGGTTACTTCCTTTCGCACAATCAAGTATACCAGTTGCAGAGGTTCTGACCCTGCATTCTGGCTGCACCTCTCCCTGCAAGAGAGATCTGTTACAGAGTCTGTGGGCCTGTATGCAAGGAGCTGGCCTGCCTGAAAGGAGCAGCAAGGCAGATCAAAAGATGCAATATACATTTGATAGATACGAATTACATGTATCAAAAGATGCAATATGCATTTGATAGATACAAATAACATAGATCAAAAGATGCAATATACATTTGATCGATACGAATTACAGAGATCAATAGATGCAATATATATTTGATTGATACGATTGATAGTTATATAATTTCCCTGACAGAGTATAACAAATAGACATGTGGTCTGTGACCCAAGGTAAGGTTACTTCCTTTCGCACAATCAAGTATACCAGTTGCAGAGGTTCTGACCCTGCATTCTGGCTGCACCTCTCCCTGCAAGAGAGATCTGTTACAGAGTCTGTGGGCCTGTATGCAAAGAGCTGGCCTGCCTGAAAGGAGCAGCAAGGCAGATCAAAAGATGCAATATACATTTGATAGATACGAATTACATAGATCAAAAGATGCAATATACATTTGATTGATACGAATTACATAGATCAAAAGATGCAATATACATTTGATAGATACGAATTACAGAGATCAATAGATGCAATATATATTTGATTGATACGATTGATAGCTATATAATTTCCCTGACAGAGTATAACAATTAGACATGTTGTTGGGACCCATGGTAAGATGGGACGATACCTGCCAAGAAAGAGCTGCAGGGCAGAGAGGACGCTACCTGGGAGTCCACTGAGACCAGCCCAGCTGGGGGAGATACAGCCGCTGTCTTGACCCCGGTCTCAGCAACTATATTTCTAGTCCCACTATCCGGTGGCAACCTCTGGGTTTGGACAGAGGAAGGGAGACCCCCTAGTGGAGTACTGCTACATCCTGGAGATGCAAAAAGATGTTTGGACACCCAGTACAGGTCGTTCTCCTTCAGCCTTTTTATACGGGTGTCCCTGACCCTCAACAGACACAACAGCATGAAACACCACATATGCCATCCTTTTGCACAATAGAGTACAGGTATGGCATCGATTTTAGAAACCCGGAGATAATTTTTAGGAACCGGGAGATGGAAAAAGATGGAAAAAGATGCTTGGACACCTAGTACAGGTCGTTCTCCTTCAGCCTTTTTATATGAGGGTCCTCGACCCTCAACAGAAACAACAGCATGAAACACCACATATGCCATCCTTTTGCACAATAGAGTACAGGTATGGCATCAATTTTTGGAACCCGGAGACAATTTTTAGGAAGGAACCAGGAGATGCAAAAAGATGCTTTGACACCCAGTACAGGTCGTTCTCCTTCAGCCTTTTTATACGAGGGTCCACGACCCTCAACAGGCACAACAGCATGAAATACCACATATGCCATCCTTTTGCACAATCGAGTACAGGTATGGCATCGATTTTAGGAACCCGAAGATAATTTTTAGGAACCGGGAGATGGAAAAAGATGCTTGGTCGGTCCTCCTACTTCAAATTTGGGGCACTGCACGTGCAATCTACTGTGCCACCAGATATGAGTGGTGTGTTAAGTAGTACTATTCTTAACAGTTTAATCACTGTTATGTGCCACAGTGCAGCACCAGAGGCCAGAAAAATTAGGCATGTACAAATGCCTGAAAAATAAGGTATTGTTGCAGTTGCTGCTGTAGCAGCGGCCAGAAAAATTTATGTTTATTTGACAGTTAGAAAGTGCCCTAAAACATTGCAGCTTGAACCCTAGTTGTTGGCGGATAAGTCACGCAAGTCATTCGGCATTCAAAGATAAAATACAGCAGTGTGTGTACCATTTGTAGCCCAAGGCAGCTCATCTCATCAGGCCTTTTTTACTCGAATGTATCGCACAATGTCAGTCCCTTCGGGATCCATCCCTCATTCATTTTAATAAAGGTGAGATAATCAAGACTTTTTTGACCTAGGCGACTTCTCTTCTCAGTGACAATACCTCCTGCTGCACTGAAGGTCCTTTCTGACAGGACACTTGAAGCGGGGCAGGCCAGAAGTTCGACTGCAAATTGGGATAGCTCAGGCCAAAGGTCAAGCCTGCACACCCAGTAGTCAAGGGGTCCATCGCTCCTCAGAGTGTCGAGATCCGCAGTTAATGTGAGGTAGACTGCTACCTGTTGGTTGAGTCTTTCTCTGAGGCTGGATCCCGAAGGGCTGTGGCTTTGCATAGGAGTTAAAAAGGTCTGCATGTCCTCTATCAACAATACATCTGGAAAGTGTCCTGTCCTTGCCGGCGTGGTCATGGAAGGAGGAGGATTACTTTCATCTCTTCCCCTGTTAGATTCCCGTTGTGCTGTGACATCACCCTTATACGCTGTGTAAAGCAAGGGGTCCATCGCTCCTCAGAGTGTCGAGATCCGCAGTTAATGTGAGGTAGACTGCTACCTGTTGGTTGAGTCTTTCTCTGAGGCTGGATCCCGAAGGGCTGTGGCTTTGCATAGGAGTTAAAAAGGTCTGCATGTCCTCTATCAACAATACATCTGGAAAGTGTCCTGTCCTCGCCGGCGTGGTCATGGAAGGAGGAGGATTACTTTCATCTCTTCCCCTGTTAGATTCCCGTTGTGCTGTGACATCACCCTTATACGCTGTGTAAAGCATACTTTTTAATTTATTTTTGAACTGCTCCATCCTTTCCGACTTGCGGGAATTTGGTAACATCTCAGTCACTTTATTCTTATACCAGGGGTCTAGTAGCGTGGACACCCAGTACAGGTCATTCTCCTTCAGCTTTTTTATACGAGGGTCCCTCAACAGGCACGACAGCATGAAAGACCCCATTTGCACAAGGTTGGATGCCGAGCTAATCATGTCCCATTCCTCATCCTCACTGATCTCACTGAAGGTATCTTCTTCCCCCCAGCCACGTACAACACCACGGTTACCAGATAGGTGACAACAACGAGAACCCTGGGATGCCAGTTGTGCTTGGTCTTCCTCCTCCTCCTCCTCCTCAAAGCCACATTCCTCCTCTGACTCCTCTTCCTCACAATCCTCTTCCTGTGTTGCCGCTGGTCCAGCAAGCGATGCTGATAAGGCTGTTTCTGGTGGTGATGGAGACCACAACTCTTCCTCTTCACGCTCATCTATGGCCTGATCCAGCACTCTTCGCAGGGCACGCTCCAGGAAGAAAACAAATGGTATGATGTCGCTGATGGTGCCTTCGGTGCGACTGACTAGGTTTGTCACCTCCTCAAAAGGACGCATAAGTCTACATGCATTGCGCATGAGCGTCCAGTAACGTGGCAAAAAAATCCCCAGCTCCCCAGAGGCTGTCCTAGCACCCCAGTCATACAAATACTTGTTAACAGCTTTTTCTTGTTGTAGCAGGTGGTCGAACATTAGGAGTGTTGAATTCCAACGTGTCGGGCTGTCGCAAATCAAGCGCCTCACTGGCAGGTTGTTTCGCCGCTGGATATCTGACAAGTGCGCCATGGCCGTGTAGGAACGCCTGAAATTGCCACACACCTTCCTGGCCTGCTTCAGGACATCCTGTAAGCCTGGGTACTTATGCACAAAGCGTTGTTCAATCAAATTACACACATGTGCCATGCACGGTACATGTGTCAACTTGCCCAATTTCAATTCCGCCACCAAATTACTTCCGTTTTCAGAAACAACTTTGTAAATCTCCAGTTGGTGCGTAGTCAGCCACTGATCCACCTGTGCGTTCAGGGCGGACAGGAGTGCTGGTGCGGTGTGAATCTCGGCTTTCAGGCAAGTCAACCCCAAGACGGCGTGACACTGCCGTATCCGGGATGTTGAATAGTACCTGGGGAGCTGGGGGGGGTGCCGTTGATGTGGAGCAAGACGCAGCAGCAGAAGAGGACTCAGCCGAGGAAGAGGTTATGGAAGAGGATGGAGTAGGAGGAGTAGAGGAGGTAGCAGCAGGCCTGCCTGCAAGTCGTGGCGGTGTCAACAACTCCTCTGCAGAGCCACGCATTCCATGCTTGTCAGCCGTCAGCAGGTTTATCCCCCTGCTTCCAACTCGTCTCCTCCTCCTCCTCTCTGTCTCCCCATCTGAACTTTCCCGATCTTCTTCTTCTCTTCTAGCGGGCACCTACGTGACATCCACGGATGCATCATCATCAACCGCTTCACTTGTATCTGACAAATCAACAAAGGAAGCAGCAGCGGGTACAACATCATCATCATCATCATCATCATCATCACACCGTACGTCCATGTCTGTAATGCTGCCTGACTGAGACATATCACTGTTATCTACATCCTCTGTCAATGATGGTTGAGCATCATTCATTTCTTCTAAATAATGTGTCAAAAACTCCTCTGACAGATCAAGTGAAGCGGCTGTGGTGCTAGTGTTTGTGTTGGCGGCAGGCGGGCGAGTGGCACTGGTCACGTGAGAGGTGCCCGAAGCTAAGCTGGAGGTGGATGGTGCATCAAGGTTAGGAGCGGAAGCTGTAGAAGATTGGGTGTCCTGTGTTAGCCATTCAACTAGGTCCTCCTCAGAACTTTTCGCGTTCATGGCACGTGGCCTCTGAACACTGTGCATAGTTGTAGGGTCAAAGGGAATCACAGCACCACGACCACGACGGCACCTGCGGGGTGGCCTGCCTCTGCCTGTCATTTTTTTTTAAAATGTACACTTACACTACTACTAAACAAAATATGAGTGGTGCCACTGGGCAAGTGGGCACAGTATATGCTGTGAGCCTGACACAAAAAGCAGTCTGATATTCACAATCCAAAATTATTATTTTTTTAAATGTACACTTACACTTATATTAAACAAGATATAAGTGGTGGCACTGGGCAAGTGGGCACAGTATACGCTGTGAACCTGACACAAAAAAGCAGTCTGATGTTTCACAATTCAAAAAGTTTATTTTTTTTAAATGTACACTTACACTACTATTAAACAAGATATGAGTGGTGGCACTGGGCAAGTGGGCACAGTATACGCTGTGAGACTGACACAAAAAAGCAGACTGATGTTTGACAGTCAAAAATGTTTATTTTTTAAATATTTAAACTACTGTTACAACAAATATGAGTGGTGGCACTAGTTGGCAAGTGGGCCTGGCACACATGCTGGCAGGCAGGCAACTTCAATTAGATTACACTAGCAGACTGATGTTTCACAGTCAAAAAAGTTTTTTTTTTAAATATTTACACTACTGTTATAACAAATATGAGTAGTGGCACTAGTTGGCAAGTGGGCCTGGCACACACGCTGACAGGCAGGCAACTGCAATTAGATTACACTAGCTGAATGATGTTTCACAGTCAAAGTTTTTTTTAAAATATATTTACACTACTGTTACAACAAATATGAGTGGTGCCACTAACTTGGCAAGTGGGCCTGGCACACACGCTGGCAGGCAGGCAACTTCAATTAGATTACAATAGCAGACTGATGTTTCAC
Organism: Bombina bombina; assembly: GCF_027579735.1. Classification (NCBI taxonomy): domain Eukaryota; kingdom Metazoa; phylum Chordata; class Amphibia; order Anura; family Bombinatoridae; genus Bombina; species Bombina bombina. Next base: position 836,663,483 of record NC_069501.1, read on the forward strand.
AGTCAAACAAGTTTTTTTATTAAATATTTACACTACTGTTCTAACAAATATGAGTGGTGGCACTAGTTGGCAAGTGGGACTGGCACACACGCTGGCAGGCAGGCAACTGCAATTAGATTGCACTAGCTGACTGATGTTTCACAGTCAACAAAAGTTTTTTTTTTAATATTTACACTACTGTTACAACAAATATGAGTGGTGCCACTAACTTGGCAAGTGGGCCTGGCACACATGCTGGCAGGCAAGCAACTTCAATTAGATTACAATAGCAGACTGATGTTTCACAGTCAAAAAAGTTTTTTTTATTAAATATTTACACTACTGTTATAACAAATATGAGTGGTGGCACTAGTTGGCAAGTGGGCCTGGCAAACACGCTGGCAGGCAGGCAACTGCAATTAGATTACACTAGCTGACTGATGTTTCACAGTCAATTTTTTTTTTAAATATTTACAATACTGTTATAACAAATATGATTGGTGGCACTAGTTGGCAAGTGGGCCTGGCACACACGCTGGCAGGCAGGCAACTGCAATTCAATTGCACTAGCAGACTGATGATTCACTGTCAAAAAAGTTTTTATTTTAAATATTTACACTACTTTTACAACAAATATGAGTGTTGCCACTAACTTGGCAAGTGGGCCTGGCACACACGCTGGCAGGCAGGCAACTACAATTAGATTACACTAACAGACTGATGTTTCACAGTCAAAAAAGTTTTTATTTAAAATATTTACACTACTGTTATAACAAATATGATTCGTGGCACTAGTTGGAAGGTGGGCCTGGCACACACGCTGGCAGACAGGCAACTGCAATTAAATATCATTAGCAGACTGATGTAAAAGTTTTTTTTTTTAAAAGTTACACTAATGTTACACCAGATATGAGTGGTGGCACTGAGGATGGAAGTAGGCACAGTATATGCTGGGAGCCTGACACACAGGCTGGCACTAGTGGCAGGCTGGCCTGGCAACTAAAATTAAATAACACTAGAAGACTGATTTAAAAGTTTTTTTTACAAAATTTAAACTAATGTTACACCAGATAGGAGTGGGGGCACTGAGGATGGAAGTAGGCACAGTATATGCTGGCAGCCTGACACACAGGCTGGCACTAGTGGCACGCTGGCCTGGCAACTAAAATTAAATAACAATAGCAGACTGATGTAAAAGTTTTTTTTTTTTTAAATGTACACTAATGTTCCCTTAGGCCCTTACACAGGCTGGCACTAGTGGCACGCTGGCCTGGCAACTAAAATTAAATAACAATAGCAGACTGATGTAAAAGGATTTTTTTTTAAAAAATTTACACTAATGTTCCCTTAGGCCCTTACACAGGCTGGCACTAGTGGCATGCTGGCCTGGCAACTAAAACTAAATAACAATAGCAGACTGATGTAAAAGTTTTTTTTAAAAAAAATTTACACTAATGTTCCCTTAGGCCCTTACACAGGCTGGCTGGCACTAGTGGCACGCTGGCCTGGCAACTAAAATTAAATAACAATAGCATGTTCCCTTAGGCCCTTACACAGGCTGGCACTAGTGGCACGCTGGCCTGGCAACTAAAATTAAATAACAATATCAGACTGATGTAAAAGTTTTTTTAAAAAAAATTTACACTAATGTTACACCAGATATAAGTGGTGGAAAACAGAGCTATTAATCACAGTATATGATGTGGGCCTGACACACAGGCCTGATGGAGACTGAAATTAGATTACGCTAGCAAAATGATGTAAAAGTTTTTTTTTTTTTTAAATTTACACTAATGTTAACCAGATATCAGTGGTGGCACAGAATAACTAATCACAGTATATGCTGTGAGCCTCACACACAGGCTGACAGGCAGGCAAATGCAAATAAAATTACAAAAAAAAAAAACGACTGAAGTTCTAGCCCTAAAAAGGGCTTTTTGGGCTGAAGTTCTAGCCCTAAAAAGGGCTTTTTTGGGTGCTGTCCTTTCAGCAGAGATTAGATGAGTCCTTCAGGACTGTAGTGGACACTGAATACACTAGCCTAGCTATCTATTTCCCTATAAAATCACCAGCAGCAGCACTAAACCTCCTCTCACTAAGAATGCAGGATCATAATGAATCTAAAATGGCTGCTGCCCAGGAGCTGGGAGGGTCTGGGAGGGAGTATCTGCTGCTGATTGGCTCAAATGTGTCTGCAGACTGTGAGATACAGGGTCAAAGTTTCCTCAATGATGATGAATAGGGGGCTGATAGAACATCGCATATGTTCGCCCGCCGCGGCGAGCGCGAACAAGCTAAGATCGCCGGGAACTGTTCTCCGGCGAACAGTTTGCGACATCACTACGTATGGCAAGTTTAGAGCTAAAAGAAAAACAAGTTATAAGTGTAAAATGTTTCTAGATCTGTATGATATAACTGATAGAAAAGAATATATACTACTGTTTACCAGAAACAATACAAATTTCTTAAATTAGGAGGTTTTATTTGGAATAATATGTAAGGAAACTCGTTTACGTATATCTATAAGCATATTCATAAAGGAAGTTACTAAGAGCATATTGAATACAATTTTTTATTTTGATTTTCCATTTTTATTTGACCTCCTAATAATCTTTATTCCATATGTTTCATTAGATATACCACACTGTTAAGATTTGTAGTCTAATCCACACCTAATCACCACCGGCATTATACTTAAAATCCTGACCAATCAGTGCAGCTGATAACTACCTTTGGTCTAAACATATTCATGATGCCATTGGCCATTGCTGTGTATAAAAACTACATCTCCCATAGAATCTCTAGTCTCTGATGAAGCACATGTGTGCATGCACAAAACGCGCCAGGCATTCTTGTATGCCATTTTTCATGATTATTTGGCATTGCCAATAAATTGAGCTTTATAACAGCTTGTGGCCTCAGCTTTGTTTTTCCTGTTAGCCATTATTTGACTTATGTGTTTGGGAATACCACAGTAACAATCTGATGACTTTTTCCTCACACCTTGCTTGAATGGTGCAATCCAGACCTGTCATCCTTTCTCCAAGCCTCTAAGCCTATCACAGGCGATCTACGGACTGACAACAGAGCAGACTCTTGAACCGGACAAGAGGGAACATGCCTACTCAGACGTATATGGATGATATTTCCCACAGCGGATACTGGAGGGTTTTTTCGCCTAACCAGTAATGCATACGAATGTTATCCATACTATCTACTCATATTGTGACACTCTGGAATGTCAACAGAGGTATGAAGGATTGACTTATTGCACAGTAACTGTACAAGCTCACATATATGCTATTTTTGCAGACTGCATGCACCACAAAAAGGCTCAATAACAAGTACTGTTACTTTCTACCACACAGTTGGGATCTTGCTATAGGCTCCAAGTAAGAACTGTACAGACATTATTTTGTTGACTAGGATGTCCAAAACTCTTATAAGGACAAGACATCCAAACTTTTGAACGAACAGAACGTTTTTATCTGAGAGGATACTTTATCCATATCATTCTCAGCTGACATACATGCGATGTGAGTCATCACTTTAATATATTCCAATTATTCTATTGTAGATTTTATTAATGCATATTGTCTTTTGTAATATTTGCTTATCTATCTATCTATCTATCTATCTATCTATCTATCTATCTATCTATCTATCTATCTATCTCTATCTATCTATCTATCTATCTATCTATCTATCTATATATATATATATATATATGTGTTATACTATAAAATAACATTCTTTAAATTAAACACTTAACATTTGGCATGTTCTTTTCTTTTTAGGAATGAGGTCCAGTGGCGTCACTAGGGGGGTGCAGACCGCACCCGGGTGACACCCTCCAGGGGGTGACACCACCAGCCAGATTTTTTATTTTTATTTATTTTTTTGGAAATTTAATTGAAATTGAAGAAATACAATGTAGAGATGCATAGATTGTTTTATTAGAGGGGCCAGCAGTTGTGAACATTAGTGGAACTGGGGAAGTTGTAGACACACTTATTTTTTTTGCCCTTTGAACCGGTGCCGCAATTTCCACAAATAGTTTTCTCGGCTGCTTTTGCTTGTTTGTACTTTGCTCCTCTCCTGCCCAATTTCACTATAAATGTTGTGGTTATGCCGTGGGGCTTGCAAAGTTGCGCTGCTAGCCTAAACCTGCCTGCCTATCTGTGCTCACTGCTCAGTGACGTGTGGAGCCATTCACTGCTGTCTCTCTAAACGGGAACCTGGAACTGGCACCTGACTGCATGACTGTCTGATACTGTCTCTAATGTGAAGGAGCCACGTACGATGCCCACAGTTAAGGTACACTAAGTGCACACTGAAGAGGTAGGAGGGGAGAGCGGGCGGGGGTCTGGAGGTGGGCAGAGTGCAGAGGTGATTGGCCATAAAAAGAGCCAGAGAGCAGAATTTTCAAAGTTTGCGCACCTAAACATTTTCTTTAGTGATTTATTTTTAGAGTGCACTGTTTATCTTTCATTTGATGCTCTGCTGAGCCAGGGAGCAGCTCAAGGCATGAGCTTTATAATTAATGCAGTGCAGTTTACATATTTTGTATGTGTGTGTGTCTGAGTTTTTGGTTTTTTTGTGGGTGTGTGTGAGTGTTTTTGTGTGTGTGTCTGAGTGTTTTTGTGTGTGTGCCTGAGTGTTTTTGTGTGTGTGCCTGAGTGTTTTTGTGTGTGTGCCTGAGTGTTTTTATGTGTGTGCCTGAGTGTTTTTGGGTGTGTGCCTGAGTGTTTTTGTGTGTGTGTCTGTGTGTCAGAGTTTTTTTCTGTGTGTGTCAGAGTTTTTTTCTGTGTGTGTCAGAGTTTTTTTCTGTGTGTGTCTTAGTGTTTTTGTGTGTGTGTGTCTTAGTGTTTTTGTGTGTGTGCCTGAGTGTTTTTGTGTGTGTGCCTGAGTGTTTTTGTGTGTGTGCTTGAGTGTTTTTGTGTGTGTGCCTGTGTGTCAGAGTTTTTTCTGTGTGTGTCAGAGTTTTTTTCTGTGTGTGTCAGAGTTTTTTTCTGTGTGTGTCTTAGTGTGTTTGTGTGTGTGTGTGTCTGAGTGTTTTTGTGTGTGTGTGTCTGAGTGTGTTTCTGAGTGTTTGTGTGTGCAACTGAGTGTGTTTTTATGTGTGTCTGAGTGTGTGTGTATGTGTGTCTGAGTGTTTGTGTGTGTGTCTGCTTTCTGTACATTGGAGAAGTTTGACTTTTCTATGAAATCCTTCCATTACTGGGGGTGGGAGGGTGACACCATAACTTACCGCACCATAACTTACCACGCTGATGAGATCTTGTGCACAGGATATTAATATCTCATAGATGAAAGTAATCATGACTCAAAAGACAGCTTTTTTAACATTGTGGGTTAGATTACACGTGGTGCGCTAATATTAGCATGGGTGCGATTTTCTAATTCTTTCCTGTGTATTATAGTTAAAAGTAAATGCACACTGCCAAGTGCAATCTAAGTTTTCCATCTTCTGGTTAACATGACTGAAGACCTCTTGTAAAGGGTTAGGCACTCAAAATAAACATGCACCAAACACAAGTGTGTGATGGGAAGGTTGCTAAGAATATTAGAGGTAGTGAGAGGTAAATAAACATGTTGTGTGTGGAGGAAATGGAGGTGACAGTGTGAAAAGGAGATTGTGCATGAGGATGAATAGGTGGATGTATTTATTTTGGGGGGGGTAAAATGGTTAACAGGGGCTTATGTAAGGGAGAGTGATCTTAGATAGTGCACATTATACTATGTATAATAAGAGATATCAATAGTGATGTAATTTATGATGTCATCCTCTATGTCATGTGTGATGCCTTAAGGGATGTCATGGAAAGCCCCCAAGGGGGGAGATTGGGTCTGTTTAAGTTAAGAATTTCCTTACTTTTAAACATTTAAAAGAAAACTTAAACTCTGGTTTTAACATAAGTTTTTCTGCAGTTATAATTTAATATTTTACAGTTTAATACAAACAGGGAGTGCAGAATTATTAGGCAAGTTGTATTTTTGAGGATTAATTTTATTATTGAACAACAACCATGTTCTCAATGAACCCAAAAAACTCATTAATATCAAAGCTGAATATTTTTGGAAGTAGTTTTTAGTTTTAGCTATTTTAGGGGGATATCTGTGTGTGCAGGTGACTATTACTGTGCATAATTATTAGGCAACTTAACAAAAAACAAATATATACCCATTTCAATTATTTATTTTTACCAGTGAAACCAATATAACATCTCAACATTCACAAATATACATTTCTGACATTCAAAAACAAAACAAAAACAAATCAGTGACCAATATAGCCACCTTTCTTTGCAAGGACACTCAAAAGCCTGCCATCCATGGATTCTGTCAGTGTTTTGATCTGTTCACCATCAACATTGCGTGCAGCAGCAACCACAGCCTCCCAGACAATGTTCAGAGAGGTGTACTGTTTTCCCTCCTTGTAAATCTCACATTTGATGATGGACCACAGGTTCTCAATGGGGTTCAGATCAGGTGAACAAGGAGGCCATGTCATTAGATTTTCTTCTTTTATACCCTTTCTTGCCAGCCACGCTGTGGAGTACTTGGACGCGTGTGATGGAGCATTGTCCTGCATGAAAATCATGTTTTTCTTGAAGGATGCAGACTTCTTCCTGTACCACTGCTTGAAGAAGGTGTCTTCCAGAAACTGGCAGTAGGACTGGGAGTTGAGCTTGACTCCATCCTCAACCCGAAAAGGCCCCACAAGCTCATCTTTGATGATACCAGCCCAAACCAGTACTCCACCTCCACCTTGCTGGCGTCTGAGTCGGACTGGAGCTCTCTGCCCTTTACCAATCCAGCCACGGGCCTATCCATCTGGCCCATCAAGACTCACTCTCATTTCATCAGTCCATAAAACCTTAGAAAAATCAGTCTTGAGATATTTCTTGGCCCAGTCTTGACGTTTCAGCTTGTGTGTCTTGTTCAGTGGTTGTTGTCTTTCAGCCTTTCTTACCTTGGCCATGTCTCTGAGTATTGCACACCTTGTGCTTTTGGGCACTCCAGTGATGTTGCAGCTCTGAAATATGGCCAAACTGGTGGCAAGTGGCATCTTGGCAGCTGCACGCTTGACTTTTCTCAGTTCATGGGCAGTTATTTTGCGCCTTGGTTTTTCCACACGCTTCTTGCGACCCTGTTGACTATTTTGAATGAAACGCTTGATTGTTCGATGATCACGCTTCAGAAGCTTTGCAATTTTAAGAGTGCTGCATCCCTCTGCAAGATTTCTCACTATTTTTGACTTTTCTGAGCCTGTCAAGTCCTTCTTTTGACCCATTTTGCCAAAGGAAAGGAAGTTGCCTAATAATTATGCACACCTGATATAGGGTGTTGATGTAATTAGACCACACCCCTTCTCATTACAGAGATGCACATCACCTAATATGCTTAATTGGTAGTAGGCTTTCGAGCCTATACAGCTTGGAGTAAGACAACATGCATAAAGAGGATGATGTGGTCAAAATACTCATTTGCCTAATAATTCTGCACTCCCTGTACATATAACACACCATTTACACATTGCAAACATATACGACTAGATTAAAAGTTTTGTCGGTAAGAACTTGCGGTGCTAACGAGCCTTTATTTTCCAGCGCACACTTTAAACAATGCTGGTATTACAAGTTTTCTGAATGGCTGTGTTAGCCTCAGAAAATTGAGCGTTGAGCAAATTTAGTGCCACTTCTACCTGGAATACCAGCGCTGCTTACGGTAGCGGTAAGCTGGCAAAACCTGCTCGTGCACGATTTCCCCATAGGAAACAATGGGGCTGAGCTGGCTGAAAAAAAACCTAACACCTGCAAAAAAGCAGCGTTCAGCTCCTAACGCAGCCCCATTGATTCCTATGGGAAAACACTTTCTAAGTATACACCTAACACCTTAAGATGAACCCCGAGTCTAAAAACCCCTAACCTTACACTTATTAACCACTAATCTGCCGCCCCCGACATCCTCGCCACCTGCATTATATTATTAAACCCTAATCTGCCGCTCCCGACACTGCCGCCACCTACATTATACCTATGAACCCCTAATCTGCTGCCCCTAACATCGCCGATACCTACATTATATTTATTAAACCCTAATCTGCTGTCCCCAATGTCGCCACCACCTAACTAAAATTATTAACCCCTAATCTGCTGACCGGACATCACCGCCACTATATTAAATTTATTAACCCCTAAACCGCTGCACTCCCACCTCGCAAACACTAGTTAAATTTTATTAACCCCTAATCTGCCGCCCCCAACGTCGCTGCTACTATATTAAATGTATTAATCCCTAAACCTAACAACCCCCTAACTTAAATCTATTTTTAATAAATCTAAATAAAATTACTATAATTAAATAAATTATTCCTATTTAAAAATAAATACTTACCTATAAAATAAACCATAAGATAGCTACAATATAACTAATAATTACATTGTAGCTATTTTAGGATATATATTTATTTTACAGGCAACTTTGTATTTATGTTAACTAGGTACAACAGCTATTAAATAGTTAATAACTATTTAAACACTACCTAGTTAAAATAATTACAAAATTACCTGTAAAATAAATCCTAACCTATGTTACAAATACACCTAACACTACACTATCAATAAATTAATTAAATAAATTAACTACAATTATCTAAAATAAAATACAATTAAATAAACTAAACTATAGTACAAAAAAACACTAAATTACAAAAAAAAAATATTACAAGAAGTTTAATCTAATTACACCTAATCTAATCCCCCTAATAAAATAAACCCCCCCAAATAATAAAATTCCCTATTCTAAACTAAATTACAAATAGCCCTTAAAAGGGCCTTTTGCGGGGCATTGCCCCAAAGTAATCAGACCCAAAGTAATCAGCTCTTTTACCTGTAAAAATAAATAAATACAATACCCCCCAACATTACAACCCACTACCCACACACCCCTACTCTAAAACCCACCCGATCCCCCCTTAAATAATCCTAACACTACCCCATTGAAGATCCGCCTATCTTGAGCCGTCGTCACCAAGCCAGGCCGAACTCTTCATCCGATCCAGGCACAAGTGGTCCTCCAGCCGGGCAAAAGTCTTCATCCGATCGGGGCAGAAGAGGTCCTCCATCCAGCAGAAGTCTTCATCCAAGCAGCATCTTCTATCTTCATCCTTCCGGCGATGAGCAGCTCCATCTTGAAGACCTTCGGCAAAGAACATCCTTCTCGGCCGACGACTACCCGACGAATGGCTGGTCCTTTAAATGACGTCATCCTAGATGGCGTCCCTCGAATTCCGATTGGCTGATAGGATTCTATCAGCCAATCGGAATTAAGGTTTGTGAGGTAAATTCTATTGGCTGATCCAATCAGCCAATCGGATTGAACTTAAATCCGATTAGCTGGTTAAATCAACCAATCGGATTTTTCCTACCTTAACCGCTTAAGGACAAGGCCATTTTTCAATTTCTACCCACACATATTATATACCGTTTTTCTCGCCATTAAATGGACTTTCTAAAAAAAACATTATTTTTATCATATCTTATAATTTACTATAATTTTTTTTATAAAATATGAGGAAAAAATGTAAAAAAACACACTTTTTCTAACTTTGACCCCGAAAATCTGTTACACATCTACAACCACCAAAAAACACCCATGCTAAATAGTTTCTAAATTTTGTCCTGAGTTTAGAAATACCCAATGTTTACATGTTCTTTGCTTTTTTTGCAAGTTATAGGGCAATAAATAGAAGTAGCACTTTGCTATTTACAAACCAATTTTTTTTTTAAAATTTGCGCTACTTACATTGGGACACTGATATCTTTCAGGAATCCCTAAATATCCCTTGACATGCATATATTTTTTTTAGAAGTCATCCAAAATTATTGATCAAGGCCCATTTTAGTATATTTCATGCCAGCATTTCACCGCCAAATGCGATCAAATAAATAAAATCGTTCACTTTTTCACACATTTTTTCCCAAACTTTAGGTTTCTCACTGCAATTATTTACAAACAACTTGTGCAATTATGGCATAAATGGTTGTAAATGCTTCTCTGGGATCCCCTTTGTTCAGAAATAGCAGATATATATGGCTTTGGCGTTGCTTTTTGGTAATTAGAAGACCGCAAAATGCCACTGCGCATCACACGTGTATTATGTCCAGCAGTGAAGGGATTAATTAGGGAACATGTAGGGAGCTTCTAGGGTTAATTTTAGCTTTAGTGTAGTAGACAACCCCAAGTATTGATCTAGGCCCATTTTGGTATATTTCATGCAACCATTTCACCGCCAAATGCAATCAAATAAAAAAAATGTTAAAAATTTTTTGTAAATACTTCTCTGGCATCCCCTTTGTTCAAAAATAGCAGACATATATGGCTTTTTGGTAATTAGAAGGGCGCTAAATGCTGCTGCGCATCACACGTGTATTATGCCCAGCAGTGCAGGGGTTAATTAGGTAGCTTGTAGGGTTAATTTTAGCTTTAGTGTAGAGATCAGCCTCCCACCGGACACAACACTCCCCCTGATCCCTCCCAAACAGCTCTCTTCCCTCCCCCACCCCACAATTGTCCCCGCCATCTTAAGTACCAGCAGAAAGTCTGCCAGTACTAAAATAAAAAGGTATCTTTTTTTCCCCTTTTTTTTTTTAAAGCATATTTACATATGCTGCTGTGTAGGGTCCCGCCCTTAGCCCCCAACCTCCCTGATCCCCCCCCAAACAGCTCTCTAAAGGGTTAATTCTGATTCACTGATAGAATCCTATCAGCCAATCGGAATTCGAGGGAAGCCATCTTGGATTACGTCATTTAAAGGACCAACCATTCGTCGTGTAGGCGTCGGCCGAGAAGGATGTTCAGCGCCGGAGGTCTTCAAGATGAAGCCGCTCATCGCCAGAAGAAGATAGAAGATGCCGCTTGGATGAAGACTTCTGCTGGATGGAGGACCTCTTCTGCCCCGATTGGATAAAGACTTCTGCCCAACTGGAGGACCACTTGTGCACGGATCGGATGAAGAGTTCGGCCCAGCTGGGTGAAGACGGCTCAAGGTAGGGTGATCTTCAATAGGGTAGTGTTAGGTTTATTTAAGGGGGGATCGGGTAGGTTTTAGAGTAGGGGTGTGTGGGTGGTGGGTTGTAACGTTGGGGGGGGTATTGTAGTTCTTTTTTTTACAGGTAAAAGAGCTGATTACTTTGGGGCAATGCCCCACAAAAAGCCCTTTTAAGGGCTGGTAAAAGAGCTGATTACTTTGGGGCAATGCCCCGCAAAAGGCCCTTTTAAGGGCTATTTGTAATTTAGTTTAGGATAGGGAATTTTATTATTTTGGGGGGCTTTTTTTATTTTATTAGGGGGATTAGATTAAACTTGTAATATTTTTTATTTTTTGTAATTTAGTGTTTGTTTGTTTTTTGTACTATAGTTTAGTTTATTTAATTGTATTTTATTTTAGATAATTGTAGTTAATTTATTTAATTAATTTATTGATAGTGTAGTGTTAGGTGTATTTGTAACTTAGGTTAGGATTTATTTTACAGGTAATTTTGTAATTATTTTAACTAGGTAGTTATTAAATAGTTATTAACTATTTAATAGATATTGTACCTAGTTAAAATAAAAACAAAGTTGCCTGTAAAATAAATATAAATCCTAAAATAGCTACAATGTAATTAGTTATATTGTAGCTATCTTATGGTTTATTTTATAGGTAAGTATTTATTTTTAAATAGGAATAATTTATTCCATTATAGTAATTTTATTTAGATTTATTAAAAATAGATTTAAGTTAGGGGGGTGTTAGGGTTAGGGTTAGACTTAGGTTTAGGGGTTAATACATTTAATATAGTAGCAGCGACGTTGAGGGCGGCAGATTAGGGGTTAATAATTGTAGGTAGGTGATGGCGATGTTGGGGACGGCAGATTAGGGGTTAATAACAAATTTTAAAGTGTTTGCGAGGCGGGAGTGCGGCAGTTTTTGGGTTAATACATCTATTATAGTGGCGGCGATGTCCGGTCGGCAGATTAGGGGTTAATAATTGTAGTTAGGTGGCAGCGACATAGGGGGTGGCAGATTAGGGGTTAATTAAATATAATGTAGGTGTCGGTGATGTTAGGGGCAGCAGATTAGGGGTTCATAGGTATAATATAGGTGGCAGCGATGTCCGGTCGGCAGATTAGGGGTTAAATAATTGTATTATAGTTTTTACGATGTGGTGGGCCTCGGTTTAGGGGTTAATAGGTAGTTTATGGGTGTTAGTGTACTTTGTAGCACTGTAGTTAAGAGCTTTATGTTCCTGCGTTAGCCCATAAAACTCTTAACTACTGACTTTTATATACGGTAGGAGTGTTGGAGGTAGAGGCTGTACCGCTCACTTCTTCCAAGACTTGTAATACCAGCGTTAGGAAAATCCCATTAAAAGGATAGGATACACAATTGACGTAAGGGGATTTGCGGTATGGAAAAGTCGCAGAAGAAAAGTGAGTGGTACACCTGTACCTGCCTGACTCGTAATACCAGCGGGCGTTAAAAAGCAGCATTAGGACCCCTTAACGCTGCTTTTTAAAGCTAACGCCAAACTCATAATCTAGTCGATAGGTATTCTGTGGGAGTAACCTGTATTATAATGGAGGAACTTTACCAGGAAGTTCTAATGTTCTAAACAATACCCATAAGCTTAGGTAAGTGAAGGCTAACCTTGGCACCCCAGATGTATTTTTCGGAACAAAATTTCCCATGATGCCTAACTAGACCGCAGAGGGCCCAAGTATCATGGGAATTGTAATTTCAAAACATCTGTGGTGCCAAGGTTAGCCATCACTGGCTTAGGTGAACATTTTTACATATACCTGTCTCGTCACCCATTTTTGAGGTGAGATGAGCAATTGTAAGAAATCATGGAGCATTTACTGTGAAACACAGTTTTCATTTAGATTTTTTTGAACTATTATTGAACACAAACCATTTTATATTTAAGAAATCACTTAATATGATGTGTGAACATGTCTTGCATACATGACCTCTCTACATTGCTGAAATCTGGGTGCACTGGGGATGTGCTCAGATTATACTCCATAGCTAGTATGCTCCATAGATACGCAAACCCAAACCCAATATTTCTATAACCAAACCCAAAGTCTTCTCAGATGTATGTCTGTTCTGCTTTCAAAAAAACAAAATAATATTTTCCTTTTTTTAACTTGTGAGTCTTGCTATAATACTTTTTAAACACGGCAAACAATTCCTGAACTTTATTTTTCCTGACATATCTCACATTTACTTTAGGTAATACTACACAGACAAGAACCATCTATTACAGCTTCCTTAAAGGTACATGAAACCCAATTTTTTTTTCTTTTATGTTTTAGAAAGAACATGCAATTTTAAACAACTTTCCCCATTTACTTCTATTACCTATTTTGATTAATTCTCTTGCGGCTAGATTTAGAGTTTTGTCGGTAACGACCCGTGTAGCTAACGCTGGCTTTTTTTCCCCCGCACCTTTTAAATACCGCTGGTATTTAGAGTTCACAGAAGGGCTGTGTTAGGCTCCAAAAAGGGAGCGTACAGGCATAATTACCGCCACTGCAACTCTCAATACCAGCGGTGCTTACGGACAAGGCCAGCTTAAAAAACGTGCTCATGCACGATTCCCCCATAGGAAACAATGGGGCAGTTTGAGCTGGAAAAAAACCTAACAGCTGCAAAAAAGCAGCGTTCAGCTCCTAACGCAGCCCCATTGTTTCCTATGGGGAAACACTTCCTAAGTCTGCACCTAACACCCTAACATGTACCCTGAGTCTAAACACCACTAACCTTACACTTATTAACCCCTAATCTGCTGCCCCCGCCATCGCTGACCCCTGCATATTTTTTTTAACCCCTAATCTGCCGCTCCGTACACCGCCGCAACCTACATTATCCCTATATACCCCTAATCTGCTGCCCCTAACACCGCCGACCCCTATATTATATTTATTAACCACTAATCTGCTGCCCCCAACGTCGCCGCTACCTACCTACAATTATTAACCCCTAATCTGCCGACCGGACCTCGCCGCTACTCTAATAAATGTATTAACCCCTAAAGCTAAGTCTAACCCTAACCCTAACACCCCCCTAAGTTAAATATAATTTAAATCTAATGAAATAAATTAACTCTTATTAAATAAATTATTCCTATTTAAAGCTAAATACTTACCTGTAAAATAAATCCTAATATAGCTACAATATAAATTATAATTATATTGTAGCTATTTTAGGATTAATATTTATTTTACAGGCAACTTTGTATTTATTTTAACCAGGTACAATAGCTATTAAATAGTTAATAACTATTTAACAGTTACCTAGTTAAAATAATTACAAAATTACCTGTAAAATAAATCCTAACCTAAGTTACAATTAAACCTAACACTACACTATCAATAAATTAATTAAATAAAATACCTACAATTATCTACAATTAAACCTAACACTACACTATCAATAAATTAATTAAATACAATACCTACAAATAAATACAATTAAATAAACTAACTAAAGTACAAAAAATAAAAAAAGAACTAAGTTACAAAAAATAAAAAATATTTACAAACATTAGAAAAATATTACAACAATTTTAAGCTAATTACACCTACTCTAAGCCCCCTAATAAAATAACAAAGCCCCCCAAAATAAAAAAATGCCCTACCGTATTCTAAAATTAAAATAGAAAAGCTCTTTTACCTTACCTGCCCTTAAAATGGCCTTTTGCGGGGCATGCCCCAAAGAATTCAGCTCTTTTGCCTGGAAAAAAAAACATACAATACCCCCCCAACATTACAACCCACCACCCACATACCCCTAATCTAACCCAAACCCCCCTTAAATAAACCTAACACTAAGCCCCTGAAGATCTTCCTACCTTATCTTCACCACGCCCGGTTATCACCGATCCGTCCAGGCTCCGATGTCTTGATCCAAGCCCAAGCGGGGGCTGAAGACGTCCATCCTCCGGCTGAAGTCTTTATCCAAGCGGCGGCTGAAGAAGTCCATCTTCGGGCAGAAGTCTTCATCCAATCCTGGCAAAAGAGGAGATCCGGACCGGTAGACATCTTCATCCAAGCGGCATCTTCTATCTTCTTCCATCTGATGATGAGCGGCTCCATCTTCAAGACCTCCGGCGCGGATCCATCCTCTTCTTCCGACGTCCTAAAACAGAATGAAGGTTCCTTTAAGGGACGTCATCCAAGATGGCGTCCCTCGAATTCCGATTGGCTGATAGGATTCTATCAGCCAATCTGGAATTAAGGTAGGAAAATTCTGATTGGCTAATGGAATCAGCCAATCAGATTCAAGTTCAATCCGATTGGCTGATCCAATCAGCCAATCAGATTGAGCTTGCATTCTATCGGCTGTTCCGATCAGCCCCCGCTTGGGCTTTGATCAAGACTTTGGAGCCTGGATGGATCGGTGATACCCGGCGTGGTGAAGATAAGGTAGGGAGATCTTCAGGGGCTTAGTGTTAGGTTTATTTAAGGGGGGGTTTGGGTTAGATTAGGGGTATGTGGGTGGTGGGTTGTAATGTTGGGGGGGGGTAATGTATGTTTTTTTTTCAGGCAAAAGAGCTGAATTCTTTGGGGCATGCCCCGCAAAAGGCCCTTTTAAGGGCTGGTAAGGTAAAAGAGCTTTTCTATTTTAATTTTAGAATAGGGTAGGGCATTTTTTTATTTTGGGGGGAATTGTTATTTTATTTGGGGGCTTAGAGTAGGTGTAATTAGCTTAAAATTGTTGTAATATTTTTCTAATGTTTGTAAATATTTTTTTATTTTTTGTAACTTAGTTCTTTTTTTATTTTTTGTACTTTAGTTAGTTTATTTAATTGTATTTATTTGTAGGTATTGTATTTAATTAATTTATTGATAGTGTAGTGTTAGGTTTAATTGTAGATAATTTGTAGGTATTTTATTCAATTAATTTATTGATAGTGTAGTGTTAGGTTTAATTGTAACTTAGGTTAGGATTTATTTTACAGGTAATTTTGTAATTATTTTAACTAGGTAACTATTAAATAGTTATTAACTATTTAATAGCTATTGTACCTGGTTAAAATAAATACAAAGTTGCCTGTAAAATAAATATTAATCCTAAAATAGCTACAATATAATTATAATTTATATTGTAGCTATATTAGGATTTATTTTACAGGTAAGTATTTAGCTTTAAATAGGAATAATTTATTTAATAAGAGTTAATTTATTTCTTTAGATTTAAATTATATTTAACTTAGGGGGGTTTTAGGGTTAGGGTTAGACTTAGCTTTAGGGGTTAATACATTTATTAGAGTAGCGGCGAGGTCTGGTCGGCAGATTAGGGGTTAATAATTGTAGGTAGGTGGAGGCGACGTTGGGGACGGCAGATTAGGGGTTAATAAATATAATATAGGGGTTGGCAGTGTTAGGGGCAGCAGATTAGGGGTACATAGGGATAATGTAGGTGGCGGCGGTGTGCGGTCGGCAGATTAGGGGTTAAAAACATTTAATAGAGTAGCGGCAATGTGGGGGGGGCCTCGGTTTAGGGGTACATAGGTAGTTTATGGGTGTTAGTTTACTTTAGAGCACAGTAGTTAAGAGCTTTATGAACCGGCGTTAGCCCAGAAAGCTCTTAACTCCTGACTTTTTTTGCGGCTGGAGTTTTGTAGTTAGATTTCTAACGCTCACTTCAGCCACGACTCTAAATACCGGCGTTAGAAAGATCCCATTGAAATGATAGGATACGCAAATGGTGTAGGGGGATCTGCGGTATGGAAAAGTTGCGGCTGCAAAGTGAGCGTTAGACCCTTTCCTGACTGACTCTAAATACCAGCGGTAGCCCAAAACCAGCGTTAGGAGCCTCTAACGCTGGTTTTGACGGCTAACACCAAACTCTAAATCTAGGCGTTGGTTTTTTTAAAAGAATATCTAAATCAGCTCAGTATTTGCTAATTGGTGGCTGCACATAGCTGTCTTGTGTGATTGGCTCACCCATGTGCATTGCTATTTCTTCAACAAAGGATATCTGAATAATTAAGCAAAATAAATAATAGAAGTAAATTGTAATGTTGTTTAAAATTGTTTTTTTTTCTATCTGAATTATGAAAGAAACATTTTGGGTTCCATGTCCCTTTAAAGGGATATTAACCCTACATTTTTTTCATTCATGATTCAGATAGAGCATGCCATTTTAAGCAACTTTCTAATTTACTCCTATTATCAATTTTTCTTTGTTCTCATGTTATCTTGATTTTAAAAAGCAGTAATAAAAGGTTAGGAGCCGGCCCATTTTTAGTTCAGCACCTTGGTAGAGCTTGCTGATTGGTTTGATACATTTAGCCACAAATCAGCAGGTGCTACCCAGGTGCTGAACAAAAAATTGTTCGGCTCTAAAGCTTACAGTACTGCTTTTTCAAATCTAGATAGCATGAGAACAAAGAAAAATTGATAATAGGAGTAAATTAGAAAGGTGCTTAAAATATCATGCTCTATCTGAATCATGAAAGAAAAAAAATCGTGTTTAGTATCCCTTTAATAAGAGACAACCTATCTATTATAGTTAGCTCATTTTAAATTTCACTCTCTGAGTATACTTTAGCTGGCTAAATATTATAGCTCTATGCTAACAGGCAGCCCAAAATGATCTTTTTCGACTCTTCTTCTGAAAAGGCTGCTATAGATAACTTAAATCTCATTCTGTTTAGGAAGAGTAGCGAGGAATGACAAATTAAGTGTGAAGGACAAATTTTGTGTAAAATCACTGTAATATTGTGCGTTAAAGTGCCATAAAAGATGTTGAGATCTGTGCATATCCTAAACAGGCTAATTAAGTAAAAATAGTTTTCTAAAAAAAAAATAGCTGTCAAGAATTTTAAAATATTTTTCAAAAATAATCAAAATTAGTTACATAGCCATGCTGTCTGGAGTAGTCTGATCCACCCCCTCTTATCAGTGTTTAGCATCAGAAACACAGGCATTGTATTTCAACCGTTCCAATCAGCCAATAGGATTTTAGCAGCTCTAATCCTATTGGCTGATAGGAACAGCCAATAGAATTTGAGTAGCTCTAATCCTATTGGCTGATTGAAATCTTTCAGCCAATAGCAATGCAAGGGATGCCATCTTGAATGACGTCGCTTGCATTGAAGTTCCAGTTTACAGCAGCGACCGTATGAAGAGGATGCTCCGCGCTGGATGATTTCAGGATGGATCCGCTACGCGCCGGATGGATGAAGATAGAAGATGCCGTCTGAATGAAGACTTCTTGCCGACTGGATGAGGACTTCTCTGGCTGGATGAAGATGGAAGAGGCCGCCCAGATGAAGACTTCTTGCCGCCTGGATGATGACTTCTCCAGGTCCGGATGTATCCTTCAAGCAGGACTTCAAGAGCTGTAAGTGGATCGTCAGGGTTAGTGTTTTATTTTTATATTAGGGTCTGGGCATGTAAAAGAGCTAAATGCCCATACAAATGACTAATTCAGGGCAATGGGGAGTTTAGGTTATTTTAGATAGGTTTTTTATTTAGGGGGGTTGGTTGGTTGGGTGGTGGGTTTTACTGTTGGGGGTGTTTATTTTTTTTTTACAGGTAAAAGAGCTGTTATCTTTGGAGCAATGCCCACAAAAGGCCATTTTAAGGGCCATTGGTAGTTTATTGTAGGCTAGGTTTTTTTTTTATTTTGGGGGGACTTTTTTATTTTGATAGGGCTATTAGATTAGGTGTAATTCTTTTTTATTTTTGATCATGTATTTTTTTTTCCCGAAAATTAGTGTGTGGTTTTTTTTTTTGTAACTTAGCGTTTATTTATTTTTGTAGTTTAGTAATTTTTAATAAGGTTTAATAGTATATTTAAACAATTTGAGATGGGTTAGGGTTTTTTAATATGTAATTTAGTTTATTTAATTGGTAGTTTAATCTAATTGTAGTATAATAGTTAGGGTAGTTTAATTAATAGTTTAAAATAGTTTATTTTAATTCTACAGGTAAGTTTAAATTTATTTGAAAATAGGGATGTTGTAATTTAAAGTTAGTGGGTTGTTTAGGTTTAGGGGTTAATAACTTAATTTAGTTTATGGCCATGTGTGGGGCTGACAGTTTAAGGGTTAAGAGGTTTAGTTAGTGGTAGTGATGTGGGAGGCCAGGGGTTTAGGGGTTAATAAGCTTATTTAGTGGCGGCGGTGTCGGGAGCGGGGGGATAGGGGTTAATAACTTTAGGTTGCGGCAGTGTCGGGGAGTGGCGGGATAGGGGTTAATAACTTTATTTCGGTTGTGGCGGTGTCGGGAGCAGTGGGATAGGGGTTAATAACTTTATTTAGGTTGCGGTGGTGTCAGGGAGCGGGGGGATAGGGGTTAAACATTTTAATATAGTGGCAGTGTTTAGTGACAGAGTTTAAATAAAGTTGTGAAAAAGCTGAATAGACGCGAGATCGATGACTGTTAGTTAACAACAGTCCGATGCAAATTGCACCGTACTTGGTGAGCGTCTTTTTGTTGTCCTTTTTATAAATATGGAGAGCATATTGATATACGCGGCCACGATGTTAGGCGAGCGTATTGGTGCCAGCGAATGCAACAAAGTTGAGGCTTTGATAAATATCCCCCTTTGAGTGCAAAAAAGAGAGAGATGAAATAATTAGAGAAAGATAAAAAAAAAGAGAGATGCGAAAGAAAAAAAAGAGAACGTGAAAAAAGAATAACGTACAGAGAAAAAATTGAGACAAAATAAAAAGAGAGCGATACAAAAGAGACATAAAAGAAAATGAGATATTTTTGTTGTTTTTTTGTTTGTAAAATGGATTTTCCTTAGTGGTAAAAGCAAACATCTTTTTTTCTAATACTTATGACGGTATTTTAAGGATTCACTGTCCCTTTATTCATCTAATACACAAAGTTAATATATTTAAAGGTACAGTAAATAACTTAATATCCTTATTTAAAAATCTTAGCGTTGCATAGTACAACAACTTGCAATATACATTTATTACTCATTTGTACTTATTTAATGTAATTTAGTTCTGAGAAATGTTTATTTTTCTATTTCTCAGAGCTGGAAATGTACACAGCAAACTTCTAAAGGCTAATCCTTCTACATATATTTA
Organism: Bombina bombina; assembly: GCF_027579735.1. Classification (NCBI taxonomy): domain Eukaryota; kingdom Metazoa; phylum Chordata; class Amphibia; order Anura; family Bombinatoridae; genus Bombina; species Bombina bombina. Next base: position 836,683,573 of record NC_069501.1, read on the forward strand.
GCTAATTGGCTTTAGCCGATATCAACTGCAAAACAATGTACTTTATACAAAAATAATGACCACGGATAGCCTTATCAGCTGCAGACTCAAGCCTAGGTTGACTCCAAATAACGCAAAAGGTGGGTGGATTTTGGCTATTGAAAAATTATTTATAGCAAATAAAATGTTAATTTGTTTTAAAATGTTTAGATGTGGCTGATATGTTATTCTATAGAAAGATGGCAGACATATCTTCTTCCCTTTAAATTATTTTGTGCAGGTAACGCACAGGGTGTCAACTGAAGTACTTATAAGCTGGAAACATACAAAGTACCGATAGAGTTTAAACTACACACAGGAGAGTGCCTAGGCCCCAGTGCAGCATACCCTGATGAAGCTAACACTGCAGAAGAAATCTTTGTGCATCCCAGCCCCCTGCTCTAATGTAATTCCCACAGGTTATAGAAAACATCTCAAACTGATCTATTAGTGATGTCTTAAAATCATCACCTCTTAGGTGGCATAAGACTGAGGAAGCATTAGCATTAGTCTTATGACCACTGCTGCTTAATTTGTAATTGCATAGCAAAAAATAGGGCCCATATTATTAATTTGTGTTGATGAAAGCATGTCACAATATTCATTAGAGAAATGCATAAATGATTTCCTTAATAGGACATTCTACTCAAAATTAAAATTCACAATTGTATTGCAAACGTGCTTTTCTCCAAAACTGAAATGCATTTATGAGCAATGCAGTTTTGACTAGAATATTCCATTTGACTAAAATGACCATATCTTTTAGACAGCAGCTACTGTCAAAAAGTCACAAACAGGTCACAATTGCTGCATCCTTCTAGCTCACCACACTTCTGTTTCTGTGAATTGTCTAGCTTCATGTGGTCTGCCACAATGTTGTTTTTTTTAGATAGCATTTATATAAGAGTTAGAAATTTAGATACTTAAAAAAATAAAAACATATTAAACATATTTTTAACACCCTTGGCTCAATTTTTCACACAAGGTTTACAACTTGTGAGCCTGTTAACCCAAGATTGTGGAAAGCGAGCAGCAACATTCGCTGTCTGCATTTATCATTGGGCAAGTAAACCCTCAATCACCCGGTCAGATTATTCTACTTCTGGAACCTCTGAGGGACACAAATAATCAAATGTTTTTCTTTAACGGTATAGATAGGGCACACAATAAAAAAAATTCAATTTGCTATTATCAAATTGTGTGTCTTTTTATATGCACACTTTATGAGGAACCAGATCCTACTGAGCATACGTAATAGTTCACAGTGTATACAAACAGTCTGTGAATCACTGATTGCTGTAATATGATATAAGTGGCAGGGAAATGAAAGAAATGTCAAATTTGTTAGAAAACAATCTACGGGTTAAAGAAACATTAAACTTTGAGATGGTAATTTAAAATTATAAATAATATATTCATTATAAAAACTTTGCAATATAGTTTCATTATTTATTTTGTCCCCTTTTCCTGTAATTCCATTCTGAAATTGTGAGCATTTTAGTTCCTGTTAGAAATGGAAGTGCAAAACACTGTTATATGCCACACAGCCATTGGCTGTAAATTCTAGTGACCTATTTATAAGTGTCCCTAATTGGCCACAACAGAGAAGGTAACCTAAGTTACAACATGGCAGCTCCCATTATTTTATAGACACTAAAACAAGACACTTGTTTTGTCACTATTTAAACTACTACTTAAACTATAAAAAATACATCTACATGTTATTCTCAGACAAATATTTTCTTTGAAGGCATCAGTCTACCTAGCTTTTTTTATTGTTTAATTCCCCTTTCAGTTGTATTGTCTGTTTACTGGGCACTTGTTGATTATGCAATTTTGCTTTATTTGATGATCCTTTTTTAATGATTCTTTAAGAACACTCGGCTAGATTACGAGTTTGGCGTTAGCCTTAAAAAGCAGCGTTAAGGGGTCCTAACGCTGCTTTTTAACGCCCGCTGGTATTATGAGTCTGGCAGGTACAGGTGTACCGCTCACTTTTCTTCCGCAACTTTTCCATACCACAAATCCCCTTACGTCAATTGCGTATCCTATCTTTTTAATGGAATTTTCCTAACGCCGGTATTACAAGTCTTGGAAGAAGTGAACGGTACAGCCTCTACCTCCAAGACTCCTACCGCATTTAAAAGTCAGTAGTTAAAAGCTCTTAACTAAAGTGCTGCAAAGTACACTAACACCCATAAACTACCTATTAACCCCTAAACCATGGCCCCCCCACATCGCAAACACTAAAATAATTTTTTTAACCACTAATCTGCCAAACGGACATCGCCGCCACCTACATTATACGTATGAACCTACATTATACGTATGAACCCCTAACCTGCTGCCCCTAACATCGCCGACACCTACATTATAGTTATTAACCCCTAATCTGCTGCCCCCAATGTCGCCGCCACCTACCTACAATTAATAACCTCTAATCTGCGGACCGGACATCACCGCCACTATAATAAATGTATTAACCCCTAAACCACCGAACTCCCACCTCGCAAACACTATAAAATTTGTTATTAACCCCTAATCTGCCGTCCCTAACAGCGCCGACACCTACCTACAATTATTAACTACTAATCTGCCACCCCCAATGTTGCAGCTACTATATTAAATGTATTAACCCCTAAACCTAAGTCTAACCCTAACCCTAACACCCCCCTAACTTAAATCTATTTTTATTAAATCTAAATAAAATTACTATAATTAAATAAATTATTCCTATTTAAAACTAAATACTTACTTATAAAATAAACCCTAATATAGGGTATTTTAGGATTTATTTTTATTTTACGAGGCCAATCGGAATTCGAGGAACGCCATATTGGATGACGTCATTTAAAGGAACCGTCATTGGTCGTCTAGTCATCAGTCAAGGAGGATGTTCTGAGGTCTTCGAGATGGTGCCGCTCCGCTCCGGAAGGATGAAGAAAGAAGATGCCCCTTGGATGAAGATTTCTTCCGGTCTGGATGTCTTCTTCTGCCTGGATAGGGGGCCTCTTTTTGCCGGATTGGATGAAGACTTCGGCCCGGCTGGGTGAAGACGGCTCAAGGTAGGGTGATCTTCAGGGGGTTAGTGTTATGTTTTTTTAAGGGGGGATTGGGTAGGTTTTAGAGTAGGGGTATGTGGGTGGTGGGTTTTAATGTTGGGGGGGGTATTGTATTTTTTTTAAGGTAAAAGAGCTGATTACTTTGGCGCAATGCCCCACAAAAAGCCCTTTTAAGGGCTGGTAAAAGAGCTGATTACTTTGGGGCAATGCCCCGCAAAAGGCCCTTTTAAGGGCTATTTGTAATTTAGTGTAGGGTAGGGAATTTTATTATTTTGGGGGGCTTTTTTATTTTATTAGGGGGATTAGATTAGGTGTAATTAGTTTAAAATATTGTAATTTCTTTTTTTATTTTCTGTAATTTAGTGGGTTTTTTTTCGTAATTTAGTTTATTTAATTTAATTGTATTTAATTGTAGGTAGTTTAGGTAATTAATTTAATTTAGTGTTAAGGGTAATTGTAACTTAGATTAGGGTTTATTTTACAGGTATATTTGTATTTATTTTATCTAGGTAGTTATTAAATAGTTAATAACTATTTAATAACTATTGTGCCTAGTTAAAATAAATACAAACTTGCCTGTAAAATAAAAATAAATCCTAAAATAGCTATAATGTAACTATTAGTTATATTGTAGCTATATTAGGGTTTATTTTATAGGTAAGTATTTAGTTTTAAATAGGAATAATTTATTTAGTTATAGGAATATTATTTTGTTTAATTTAAATGATATTTAAGTTAGGGGGTGTTAGGGTTAGGGTTAGACTTAGGTTTAGGGGTTAATACATTTATTATAGTAGCGGCAATGTCCGGTCAGCAGATTAGGGGTTAATAATTGTAGGTAGGTGGCGGCACCATTGGGGACGGCAGATTAGGTGTTAATAAATATAATGTAGGTGTTGGCGTTGTTAGGGGCAGCAGATTAGGGGTTCATGAGTATAATGTAGGTGGCGGCGGTGTCCGGAGCGGCAGATTAGGGGTTAATAATATAATGCAGGTGGCGAGGATGTCGGGGGCGGCAGATTAGGGGTTAATAAGTGTAAGGTTAGGAGTGTTTAGACTCAGGGTTCATGTTAGGGTGTTAGGTGTAAACTTAGAAAGTATTTTCCCATAGGAAAAAATGGGGCTGCGTTAGGAGCTGAACGCTGCTTTTTTGCAGGTGTTAGGTTTTTTTTTCAGCCGTCTCAGCCCCATTGTTTCCTATGGGGAAATCGTGCACGAGCACATTTTTGCCATCTTACCGCTACCGTAAGCAATGCTGGTATTACAGTGAGATGTGGAGCTAAATTTTCTCAACGCTCACTTTTCTGAGGGTAACGCAGCCATTCAGAAAACTTGTAATACCAGCGTTGTTTAAAGTGAGCGCTGGAAAAAAAAGGCTTGTTAGCAACGCAAGTTTTTACCGACAAAACTCGTAATCTAGCAGACTGTTTCTTAATTATACGCTGCAGAGCCTGCACCAAACCAGCTAAAAAAAGCTGCCTCTGTGCTTGGTAATTATTTATTATTTAACATTGTATAACATGTATGGTAAACACACATAAATAAATAAATATATATATATATAATCTTTCTATGTTTAGTTAGAAATATAAGTCCATGGTTATTGTTTGTTGTGGTTTAATTTTATTTTGAAAAATATTTCAGTTTTACATCCAGCAGGTAAAGTTGCTTATAGTGTTTTTTGTGTTATTAATGGACAAAACTATACATAATTACTTCAGATAATAATATGTTAAAACCTATTTTATTAAAATTCATTGTTCATAGGAATTTATAAAAAAAAATGCACAGAACTAAGGAGGAAGTGTTACCCAAATAATTACAAAGTATGGTAATGTGATATGGAATTTATCATAATTATTAAAATTACATGGAAAAATGGTGCATTTTTCTGAAGCTTGTTTATTTAGAAGTTTAAAAGTTCCTTAATCTGTACCAGATCCACTGATTTTTTTAAAGCTTTTTTAAACATAAAATATTTCATATCAACATGCTTTTTAATTGTCACATAAATAAGAAAAAAGATTAAAGAGTGAAAATTCAGGAAGGATAATGTATATGAATTATTGTTATGCAATTGGCAATCTGCACAGTGAATAAGGACTGCTAATCTAAAAACAAACAGATAAAACAAGTGTACATTTTCATCACTGATTTAATTACAGAAAAGTGGGATATTTCTGCAAAGCAATTGGCATTAAGGGCACTTGTGCATATTATAAGAAGTCATTAATGCACATTGAAAGATGCATCAACTTTTAAATTACTTTCAAGATTAATACTAGCTTTGTCAATTTCCTTTCGCCTGATAACGTCACCCTAATCATTTTAACTGGGTTGATAAATATTTGGAAATATGTGGTTGGACTATGTAATATTGCCCCATTGACACAGACTAAATATCTGCTCATTATAAGCACTTGAGTTAAAATGTATCTGTGTGCTATCTCTCCCATTTCAGTAACTTATTATGTTATTACACCATCTTCATTATGACTTCAGTTCTCTCATTCATTTTCATGTCTCTGTAATCTCAGTCTCCTTTGCACCTCATTTATGATCTTTTCCTTTTATTAACCTCATCAGTCTTATCTTGCTTCCTTGAGGCTGACAATGTATTGTATTTATATGTGAGGTAAAAAATGAACATTGCTGCTATTGATGTCACGAGTTACAAGAAGAGAAGTTGTTATTAGAAAAGTCAGCCCATTTATTGCTAAGCTGTACTTGTTTCAGCCTTATGCTTTTTTGTTAACCTTAATAATGAAGATGAACTAGAAACTGTTAGTAATTAAGTTAATAAGATAAATACAGTTCATGAGAAACTGCCATCATTGTAGTTACCTTTTGGCTCAATTTAATCATCTTGTATTCATTTTTATGAAAATGTACCATTAAATATTTTCTAATAGCAATAGAAACATTAGACAGCGCTCAAACAATATTGTTAAAAAAATATATAATATATTTATTAAAACAAATAATTTTAAAATATATAATAAAATATCATGATAAAAACAATGTTACATTGTAATAAAATGTAAAAAGAAACATCAAATGTTGTTTGTCCACTATCTAAAGTCTGGCAAGACTATATGACAAAAGACTTGTTTTAAAGTTCAACCTCTTCGCCAAGTCAGTGATATTTTCTAATGTCAACTAATATAGAATACCTTTTTAATAATAATATTCATCATCATCTTAAGCATCATAATATTGTACAAAACCACACGTGTGAAAGTAAAATTATTATTGCTGATTATCTGATTATGCTTAAATCTTTATCTCCTAGGACAGTTATTCAATTTAGTTTGACTGGAAAGCATTATTTATTCAAATAATGAGGAGGACTTTTCTTCTTTTTATTTTTCATTCAACTGCTTGCATTATACCATATCCTATTTCAATTTAAATTGTATGTTAGATATAATAAACTGACATTCTATGTGTGATGCTGTGTAAATGAAATTCTGAAGCATTCTGAAGCATTACCTTAACCAATAATATAATTTCATATTGTGAAAAAAAGATATTGAAGTAACTGTATATTTGTGGGCCTTGTTATGCATTCTATTTTGAACAACTATGTGATGTTATAATTCAAGTTATAGACAGATCCCTCTATTCTTGATGTTTCAAGCAAAAGTGATTTTTGAATGGAACTTACATATCTAATAAAATGACAGTGATGATATTAAACTGGAATGATATTAGAGAGAGGGTGAGAAGGTTATGTATACACAGGGAATTATTCTGCAAGTAAAATATGGATAAGAAGGTGATAACACAGAATGAAAAGATTGCAAACAAAAATGAAAAAAAAAATCATGAAAATGTACATTAATTCAGATATACACATATCTATCCACATACAATATTATAAGACAAATTATTTGTACATTGGAGCTACCATGTTATTCTGGTAAATTATACTGTACTTATGAATACATGAATATACATTGCAGCAAGTAGTAATACATTTTTACTTGACTGACATATCATATTAAAAGACAAGCTGTTAAAAGTTTCCTGTCTACCACAAAACTGGCAGCGACCTATTTAATGTATTTTACAATTTTAAAATTAGTTTTCTGTAAAACAATTTTTGCTTCAGGTCTACATGATGGCTGAAACAAAAAGTTAATCATAAAAAATATGTCCCAGAAAATGAAAGCAAACAGAACAATATCAAATGGTATGAGGTGTCAGTCTTTACTAATAATAATGTAATTGATGGATTACATTCACGTGTATCTGGAAATTATATCAATAAACTATATGCTATGTGTGGCATAAGATTTAATGTTTGTGAAACACTGAAACACACGCAGACACACAAACCACGTAGAATAAACACTGAAATGTTTCTTCCCTGTATTGTCCTGTATAACCCATAAAGATCATATCAGAAATAACCAGAAATGAAAAATGTCACAAGCATGGATATTTCCTTACATTGGTGTAATTAACACAGGTGCACATACAGTCATGGCCAAAAATATTGGCACTCCTGCATTTCTGTCAGATAATGCACCACTTTGCTCAGAAAATTGTTGCAATTACAAATGTTTAGGCATTCTCATGTTTATTTATTTTGTTTATATTGGTATGACACAAAAAAGTGAAGGGAAAAAAACTCAAATCTGACACATTCCAAACAAAACTCCAAAAAGGGACTGGACAAAATTATTGGCACCTTTTCAAAATTGTAAGAAATAATTGCATTCCAAGTTTGTGGTGCTCCTGTAATTTGTAACTAAACTCACCTGTATCAATAAACAGGTGCTGACAATATAGAAATCCCACCAGCAACCAGTAAAAATGGTGAAAAAATAAATTAACCTTTCTGTTGAGTGTCTCTGTGTGCTACACTAAGCATGGAGAAGAGAAAGAGTAGCAAAGAATTGTCTGAGGATTTGAGAACAAAAAATGTGGAAAAGCATAGACAATCTCAAGGTTACAAGTCCAGCTCCAGAGATTTTAATGTTCCCGTGCTCACTGTGCGCAACATGGTCAATACGTTTACAGCCCATGGCACTGTAGCTAATCTCCCTGGACATGGAAGAAAGGGAAACATTGATCAAAGATTTCAACAAAGGATTGTTCAAATGATGAATAAAGAACCATGATCAACTGCCAGACAAATTCAAGCTACCCTTTAGGCATAGGGTACAAATGTGTCAGCTCGCACTATACATCGCCAGATGAATGAAAAGGGACGCTATGGTAGGAGACCCAGGAGGATCCCACTGCTGACACAGAAACATAAAAAAGCCAGATTGGAGTTTGCCAAAACTTACCTGAGGAAGGCAAAATCCTTTTGGGAGAATGTGCTGTAGACAGATGAAACAATATTACAGCTTTTTGGTAAAGCCCTTCATTCTACTGTTTTCAGAAAAAATAAATGAGGCTTTTAAAGAAAACAATACAGCTCCCACAGTGAAACATGGTGGAGGTTTACTGATGTTTTGGGGTTGCTTTTCTGCTTCTGGCACTGGAGGTCTTGACTGTGTGCATGGCATTATGAAATCTGAAGACAACCAAAGAATTCTGTGGTGCAATGTAGGACCCAGTGTCAGAAAGTTGGGTCTCCGTCAGACGTCATGGGTCTTACAGCAGGAAAATTACCCAAAGCACACGTCAAAAGCACCCAGAGTGCTGGAGAGTACTAAACTGGCCAGCAATGAGTCCAGATCTCAATCTCAAAGAGCACCTGTGGAGAGATCTCAAAACAGCAGTTGGTAAAAGGAACCCTTCCAATCTGAGAGACCTGGAGCAGATGTCAAAAGAAGAGTGGTCCAAAATTCCAGTAGAGAGGTATAAGAAAATAATTTATGTTTACAGGAAGTGATTGATTTCAGTTATTTTTTCCAAGGGGTGTGCTACCAAATATTAAATTGAGGGTGCCAATAATTTTGTCCAGTCCATTTTTGGAGTTTTGCATGTAATGTGTCAGATTTGGCTTTTTTTTCTCCATTTGTTTGTGTCATACCAATAAAAACAAAAGAAATAAACACGAGAATGCCTAAACATTTGTAATTGCAACAATTTTCTGGGCGAAGTGGTGCATTATCTGACAGAAATGCAGGGGCAATATTTTTGGCCATGACTGTATATCGGTATATATGTGAGTGAATGTGTGTGTTTTATGTTTATAAAGAATAAAAAATGTTGGTTTCAGGGATTGGTGTAACAGCATTAAAGGCTCATAACCCAACTTTGAATTAATTTACTAATTAGTACACTATTTACCTAGTATTCACATATATCTATAAAATGGTGAAGAACATATGATGCAAGAATTACATATTACATAAAAACATAGAACTTAAAATGAGAAAACACTAGCATCCTTGAGATACTGCCAAGTCTACTAAATATTATACTATATAAATACATAACAAGACATAGGTTTCCTTGTATCATGCAGTTCATCTTTGGAGTAAATGAGAAGGGAGCCGACTACAACAGTGAAACTCTCGGCAGGGCCCTCTACCCAGTTGATCCCTGCAAAAGCTATCCTGTATATTGACTATGTTTACAGCGCTGCGGAATCTGTTGGCACTCTACAAATACCTGATAATAATAATAATAATAATAAAAGGGAGCAATCTTGCTTATGAGAGCCTGCAGCCACAAGTTAAGAAACAGAGATCATACAGACACTTCTTCCTAACCTTGCTGCTACCACAGAGGTGGCAGAGTTAAATCAGCCCATTCTGATTTATCCTGAAGGGTTAACAAGCCTTGCTCTGCACATTTGATTGAGTGAGAATAGGGGGGACGGCTGCACAAGCAATTGCTAATGCAATGTTTAGAATCTCAATGCAAGAGTACAGGTACCCTGGCGGATAACCTTGTCCAACTGAAAATTTGATAAATGGGGCCTGTAAACTGTTCACCATCAATAAATAAAAACTTGCAATACAATTCAGTTTTTGGTTCTGCCTTACGTAAAATGAAAAGAGTTGTACATACATCATTTGTAAAAATAAAATCAGCTATTTGTGAAGGTTCATACATGAAGGATGCTGAAATTCCAAATTAGCCAATAGAATGAGAGCTGCTTAAATCCTATTGGCTGATTTGAATAACCAATATGATTTTAGCAGCCCTAATTCCTATTGGCTGATTCACATTTTTCAGCCAATAGGAATGCAAGGAACGCCATCTTGAATTGCGTCCCTTGCATTGAAGATCCAGTGTACGGCGGTGACCATATGAAGAGGATGCTCCGCGCCTCCGGATGGACCCACTCCGCGCCTCCGGGATCAAGATAGAAGATGCTGCCTTGATGAAGATTGAAGAGGCCGTCTGGATGAAGACTTCTCGCCACTTGGATCAGGACGTCACCGCCGGGATGAAGATTGAAGAGGCCGTCTGGATGAAGACTTCTCACCACCTGGATTAGGACTTCAACTCTGGGATGAAGATTGTTCCACTTACAAAACTGTAAGTGGATCATCAGGGGTTTAGTGTTAGGCTTTTTTAAGGGTGTATTGGGTGGGTTTTATTTTTTTAGCTAGGACATGGGCAGTAAAAGAGCTAAATGCCCTTTTATGGGCAATGCCCATACAAATACCCTTTCAGGACAATGGGTAGCTTAGGTTTTTTTAGAATTAGGTTTTTTATTTTTGGGGGTTGGTTGGGTGGTGGGTTTTACTGTTGGTGGATTTTAAGGGCCATTGGTAGTTTATTGTAGGCTAGGGTTTTTTTATTTTGGGTGGGCTTTTTTATTTTGATAGGGCTATTAGATTAGGTGTAATTTCATTTTTTATTTTTGTAATTTATTGTTCGTTATTTTTTGTAATTCAGTATTTTTTTTTGTAATTAGATAGTTTGTAATTTTTAGAGTAGTGTTTTTTTAATGTGTAGTTTAGCTTAATTTAATTGGTAGTTAGTTTAATTTTAGTTTAATAATTATATTAGTTTAATTGTTAGTTTAAACTTAGTTTATTTAATTTGACAGGTAAGTTTTAATTTAATTTAAGATAGGGAAATTGCAATTTTAATATAAAGTTAGGGGGGTGTTAGGTTTAGGGGTTACTAGTTTAAATTAGTTTATTGCAATGTGTGGGGGGGGGGGTTTCAGTTAAGGGGCTAATAATTTTATTTAGTATATTTAGTTGTGGGGGGCTTTTGGTTTAGGGGTTAATAGCTTTAGTATAGTGGTGACTATGTCGGGAGCAGCAGATTAGGGGTTAATACATTTAAAATAGTGTTTGCGATGTGGGAGGGTCTCGGATTAGGAGTTAAAGGGACACTCAATCAAAATTAAACTTTCATTATTCAGATAGAGCATGTCATTTTAAACAACTTTCTAATTTACTTCCATTAACTAAATGTGCACAGTCTTTTTATTTTTAAACTTTTTGAGTCACCAGTTCCTACTGAGCATGTGCAAGAATAAGTGTGTATGCATTTGTGAATGGCTGATGGCTGTCACATGGTATGTGTATGCATTTGTGATTGGCTGATGGCTGTCACATGGTACAGGGGGAGTGGAAAAAGACATAACTTTTAAAATTGTCAGAAAAAAAATCTACTACTCATTTGAAGTTCAGACTAAGTGCTATTGCATTGTTTTGTTATCTTGCATTTGTTGATTATTCAAATCTACTGTGTTGTTTGGTCCTTTAATAAGTAGTTTATGGGTGTTTAGTGTACTTTGTAGCAGTTTAGTTTTGAGTTTTATGTTACAGCTTTGCAGTGTCACACTCATAACTACTGACTTTAGATGGCATTACAGATCTTGTAATTTTAGGCTGTAACGCTCGTTTTTTAGCCTCACCGCAAAACTCGTAATACCGGCGCCTTGGGAATCCCATGAAAAAACGTAATTTTTAGGAGTGCGGTACTGACGTTGTGGTACAGGCTAAAAGGCTTGCGGTACAGCTATACCGACAAGACTTGTAATGGCAGCATTAGGGAAAATGATGCGTTATGGGCCACAACGCTGCTATTTGACTCATAACGTAAAACTCTAGGTGATAGTCAGTAATCATAACACACAAATGCTCAGGAAGTTTATGAAGCTAAAAACTAAGGAGACAAAAATTATTTGTGATTGAAGATGAAAGAAAATATAAGTGAGGAGAGAGAAGACTTGCTTACATATTCCTCCAGGGCAGCAGTTTAAGAGTGTAGGATACATTGGTTGTGAAAGTTACCTGATTAATTGTAAATTTCCTTCAGATATGCTGAGCAGTGTAGGAGCAATTTTCAGATAATGGTAGGTGTAGGCGATATTTCAAGTTTAAATGGAACTTACATCTTTTTTTATTAGGCTGCCCGTATTTTATTTAATGAAAGGCTTTTATATAAAGTTCAGTTTTTACAGCCACATCAAATTAAAAATAATGTTCTATTAGAAATGGGAGAAAGTGGCTACTAAACAGTTTTTTTTTTTTTTTAATAAACACAAGGGTATCTTTAAAGTTGTTTAAATCAATATTAAAACAGTGGAAATGCATTTTTTGCCTAGTTTAAGAAAGAAAATGTTCATTAAGCTAATGTAAGATGTTTAATAGTGGGTGGAAAGCATTTCTCAAAAGTTTAGATGTTTTGGAAAGACATTTAGCAGTGTTTGGCATGCAGCCACATGAAATGTCTGCTAATTACAACAATATGACATATTAGCTATCCGTATAGTAGTACCAATATGTATTAAAATGGCACTTAAAGGGTCAAAATTAAACTTTCATGATTCAGATACAGCATGCAATTTTAAACAACATTCAAATTTACTTTTTCAATTTACTTTCATAATCAAATTTGCTTTGTTCTCTTGGTATTCATTGTTGAAAGCTAAACCTAGGTAGGCTCATATGCTAATTTCATAGCCCTTGAAGGCCGCCTCTTATCTCAGTATATTTTGACAGTTTCACAGTTAGACAGTGCTAGTTAATGGGTGCCATATAGGTAACATTGTTCTCACTTCTGTGGAGTTATTTATAAATCAGCGCTGATTGGCTAAAATACGTCTGTCAAAAGAACTGAGATAAAGGGGCAATCTGCAGAGACTTAGATGCAAGGTAATCACAGAGGTAAAAAGTATCTTAATATAACAGTGTGCATGGGTAATAAATGGATTATCTATTTAAACAACAACAATGTTGTTGTAGACTGTCCCTTCAAATAAACATTTTTTGTTTTCAAGATTTAGTTTGACATGTTGCAATAAATTAACATAGTCATTGAGTTTAAAATATTTTGAATGCAAATGTTTTTCGATAGCCAGTCTCCATTCACTGCTTGCCTTATTTGGAGGAGCCAATTCATACTTGTTACTTAAAGGGACAGTAAACATTTACATCTATTTCCCCTTAACTTAAATGATAGCTTATGTTAAATCCATTAGTCTAACTATGCAGAGCAAAATCGCAGTGTAAGCGTTTAAAAATGTATTTTATACTTACCCAAAAACGCATCTTCTGTCCACCTACGAATACAAACTTTTTTTTTTCAATACTTACCGTCATAGCCCCTGCAGCCAGGACCGTATTTAACACAGGGCAAAAGGGGCAGCTGCCCAGGGCCCAGTTTCTGTTGAGGGGCCCAAGAGTCCTAAAAATTTTTTTTTTTTTTTAGGTTCATACCAGACTGCTGATTTGACATGGGGAACACACACATTCAGTCCTAATACTGTCACAGTCAAAAGTACTTCTCTTATATATATATATATTTTTTTTAAACTGTGCCAGACCATGCCGGTGTCATGTGATATGCCAAGCTATTGCCATGTGCTGTTTTAGATGTGCACTGTGCAGCACTGAATGCAAAGCCCTAACTCAGCATCCAGCCATTCCCACTGCATCATAAAAGGTCCTACTGGGGTTACCACTGTTACCAGGTAACTGCTCTGGTGGTAGGGATTGTTTCTGGGTAGGGCTGACTGTAGGCGCATGCAGCAGAAAGCTGGAGCGGCAAGCATGTGAGGATTTGAGCATCTGTGCAGCTGAATACAGTGCTCTCTTCAGTCTTGAGGCTGTGTGACTCATCTCACACTGTATCCATGCAGCCTTGGACAGACAGCATCCAGTCTGCTGGTCCCCTTAGCCCTGCTCTTTCTGCTGTGGCCCTAAGATCAACTAACTGAAGTTTGTTAGGGGAACAGTGCTTTGTAGAAAGGTGTCAGTGGGAAGAATAAGTGAGCGCACACACACCCCTCCCCATGCAGCATTGTCTAGTGCAAGGTGAGAGGAAACTTGTTCCTAGCAAAGAAGTGACATGTGCTGCTGTGGCTGATGTATAGTGTCATGCTGATACTTCACACATTAATGTAAGGTTTATTTTTATAGTTTTTGTTTTCTCTCTGTCTCAGATTTTACAGCTTCCCATAGTAGTTCTGCTGTTCCAGTCAGTAAACTTATACTGCACCTCCATGCTTCCTCCTCAGTCTTTACCTTGCTTTGCTCCTGTTGGCTGCCCTAAATCTCTTTAACCAACTAACCTCACACCAGAATCACATTCAAAAGAATATTAAATGAATCCACAGTGGAGGAATTTATATATTTATTTACTTATTAGTACTGCTTAGGTTCAGTTTAACATATTGCAATTTATTTCATTTTTTAAATGATTAGCTCAGCAGTGGATAATCCACTGCTGGGCTAATAATAAAAAAAAATTGATTTAGTTGTTTTTTGGGATGTTGGGGTGGAGAGCGAAATTGCATGGGGGGGGCCCAAGAAAATTTTCGCCCAGGGTCCAGTCAATATTAAAGACGGCCCTGCCTGCAGCCAACAGCAGAGCGAACGTCCGTCTTCTACAATTTTGACAGAGCGCGTTCCCTCTCCACGTGCACATGCTCATTACACTCAACAGTCGTATACACATAATCTCAATACTTCATCGTGCATTGAGATTCTGCATATCTGAATGAGCGGTGAGTCACTCCTATTGACGAACAAGCAACTCAAATACTGTAATTAAAAAGAAAACTATATTTTCTTCTCTTTATGGAAAAAAAATATTTATTAACCACTACATGTGCTTACAAATTATTGAGAAGGAGAAAAATGGCTGTGTGAGATAATATATTTTATTTCAATTTATAAAAAAAAATTCTCATATAGCTATCTGAAATATATTTTAATGCAAAATATCTAAAGTATAATTTAACAATAATGGTATAAAATATTTATATATTGAAAAGATTCTTATATTACTTTTAATAGGGGTGATAGATGTAATCAGGGAAAGGAAATAATGAACATTCAGGAATGAAAACAATATGTCTAAATATGTATCAGTTAAAAATAATCGACTTACTAATTACAGTATTTTATTTGTATTTGCTTGTTAAAGTCTAGGGGGTTATAAGTGACTCGATAACTGTGTTCAAATTTGTTAGCGGTTAGCATCGCAATCCACTGCTTATATTGTGAAGCTGAGTGGTTCAACTGTGCATGTGCAAATGATGTGTAAATGTGCGCTCCGTATCCAAAAATGGGAGTTAGAATATGATTGATTGACAGAAGTGCCCTGCAGCACTGTCCATGAAAAAAAAATCTCGGGCTGCATGGGCGGATAATGGATTTGAAAAACTGTGATTATTTTTATAGATTTTAAAACGCTTCCGTAGTGCTTATACTCTGCAGACTGAGGTAAATATTTTATATATATATAGTGACTAAAACAATTATTGTTGTTGAGGGTTAACATTTACAGTCCCTTTAAAGGACCATTAAATACAGTAGAATTGCAAAATAAAAAGACAATGCAATATCACTTACACTGAATATCAAATAAGCAGTACATTGTTTTCTGACAAATTATTTTTCCCCATTTTCTGGCCCCCTGAATCATGTGACAGCCATCATCCAATCATGGACTAGTATAGCATACCCTGTGAAATTGTGCACATGATCAGTAGGAGCTGGTTCCTCAGAAAGTCTATATATAAAAATAATGTGCACAATTTGAAGTAAATTGGAAAGTGTCTTAAAACTGCATATTCTTTCTGAATCATAAAGTTTATTTTGACTTGAGTGTCCCTTTAAGAGAAGACAGGTCATGGCTATTATATTAGCAAAATCACACTTTTTTTTCTGTTCCTTATCTGATCAATTGAAGCCTGTCATGTGCTAATCTGGTTGCCAGAATTGAAAACTCATATAGTTTCAGACAAAGTTACTGGAAATGAGGATAACATATATTTTAAATAGAGTATAATAAAATGTTGATTTGCTACATAATAATATGTTGGTTTTTTTTTTAAATCAGACTGTTCACTGTCCATTTATATAGCTTATCAGATCAAGAAAATGTATTCAATATAATTATTTTATAGGATAGACCAACTATTCTCTTT
This sequence comes from Bombina bombina, assembly GCF_027579735.1. NCBI lineage: Eukaryota > Metazoa > Chordata > Amphibia > Anura > Bombinatoridae > Bombina > Bombina bombina. The sequence goes on from NC_069501.1 coordinate 836,699,968, forward strand.
GCTCACATACAGCTTTACATTATTATCACCTATTAACAAAGGTTTACTTGTTTAGTAGTAAGGTCTTATTTTATATAATTATAGGTATAAACCATGTGACCAATAGTGGTTTTAGAAATTAAACTATGCGGGTGAGGTACAGTGTGAGCAGAGGTGGAGTTATGGTTGCTCAAGGGTGTGGCTAGTGTTGTGATGCAAGTTTAGACAAGAAGATACATCAACAGAGATGTGCAATTTTTACCATTCTTTTTAATAAAGGAAATGGGAGGGAAATCTGACTAACTGGTATACATTTGTATCCACATGCAACCTATAAGAAGCAACAACTTCTGAATTCATGATCATAAAAACATATTTCCATATTTTAGATGGTCCTGGGAAAACAAATGGTCAGACTCTGTTATGTAATGTTGTGATGTTTTCCCCATCATTTTTTCTCCTTCTAATGTCAGTTTTAAGTGGATTTTTTTTAGTTTTTTGTTTTATCATTTTCTTAACACAAATAAGCCCTTTTAAAAGATAAAATGATCAAGAAGATTTTTTAAAAAAAAGTGAATCTCTGCATCATATTTATTTTAAAAATGCTAACTATGGTAAAAATACAATATTTCATTGCATATTTAATAAAGAAATACATTTCATAAAACTTAAATAATGTTATAAATGGAGTAAACAATATGCAAACAAGGCAAACAGCTGAAATTGTCTCATTAGTTATATTTCATGAAGTAAATTGAAGCAAATAATATTTTGTAGGTCAATTAAATCATTACAACCTGATGCACTTGAACAAGTGCCAGATGGTCTCCATAATGTGTTGCACTAAAATTACAGAATAATTCATAATGCATGCTGGGCTTTAGAAATAAAATGTGTGTTCGTTTTAAGTGTTTATGTTTTTCTTTTTCTTATGAATTAATTCATGCATGTTTGATAAACTGTTGCTCATCTACTGAAACAATAAAAATAGAGAATATTCCAGGGAAGAGCATTAATCATATGAAACTGTGGCAAAACAATTGTAAAAGAGCATTCTTTAGATTTCGCACTACCTCAGTTCACAATTATCCTGTCATTGGATTGGTAAGGTCAGTAATTTCAATGCTTAACATTGAGGAGGTTTTGCTACTCCAATAAACCTTAATTTGAGAGGGAGTTTTCGCTGCCAGGGGTTATGATTGGAATGCAAGATATATGCGTGATGACAGCTATGCATTTAGCTAGCATGTTTAAAACCATAACAAGCTACAACCTGAGGAGATTTTCAAATTGATTCTAGTTTACAATTGTGTACGTGTGTCTATGTCTGTGGCTGTGTCTATATACTCCTGTAACTCAAAACATACATGGTTTAAATGGAATAAATAAACAAAAAAATGTAATACTTATTAAGTTACAAGTAAAATGAGACATGAACAGTTAGAAATTAGGTACAGAGTTTTCATCTTGAACTTGAAAGAAATTGAGTTTATTTGTTTTGTTTTGTTTTGTTTTTCTGTGTACTTCCACTTTCATTTCAGTCAAATCTCTGTTCTTTACAAAAAAGCAGTTTAAACTTTATCCAGTGGAATGTTCTCTTAAAAAATTCCAAATAAAAAAACAAACAGTATAAAAAAATGCAAACCAAAAACAAATATAAAGTGCAAACTCTTGAGATACATATAAACCTTTTACAAAAACTGGATAACTAATCACATAGGAGGAAACCACCAGTGGAATGTAAAATAATTACTACATGGTACAAAAATATGCAAAGCTGACTCAGATAAATGATGTTTACATATTCATATCTCATGTCCAAGATAAAACAAATACTAACACATTGAGTGTGAATAAAAGCAAAAGTTTATCTGTAAGTTGTTTTTTCTTCCATAATTTAAAATAGTTTAAAAAACTTTAAACCTTTTACATCCTTACCCAGAGTCCCTTGCACCAGTGGAAACACTGTTAATTAAGTATTTCTTTGGAAATAATAATTTGCTTTGATGCACATATGTGCTACACAATACCTTATGTTATATAATTTAGTGATAGTGGGGTTGTTTTATTTTTTACTTTATAATAGTTGATAAGTAAATAATTTTAAACAAATACAGTAAATAAATAAAATATGTAATTTGTAAAGACTAATAAGATGTTTAATTAGGCAATTACTTAGCTAATAAAGCAATGAATGTGTTTGTTATATACTAGTTTTTTTACTTGAAGAAAAATATATTGTGACATGAAAAATATATGAATTTCAAATGTCAGTATCCATAAAACTTTGGAACACATTCACTCTCATTTGTTTAAGTATTGTCTGTGGTTGCTTTAGTGCTATAATGGTAGTGTTGAGTAGTTGCAGCAGAGATTGCATGTTGCAATCTAATTACTTTGTACTGCCACTTAGTGTACAGGTAGAAAACCCTTTATCCAAACTGCTTAGGACCATTTGGATTTTGGAATACTTGCATTTTAAAATCAATGGGACAGTTGGGAGACGGGATGAAACCAAGTGTAAGCAACAATAACATGTCATGTAGGCAATATTTAAATTTCATAATGCAGCTTATACATGTAACTAACGGCAGTTTTATATTTTTTTAAGACTTTTGTTACTTACAGGTAGGAAAAATAGTCATTTTGATCATTTTATTTAAAAAAAAAAATATTAGTGAAAAAGTTTGGATTTTAGAATTTTGGAATTCCAGATTTGGGAATATGTACCTATGCTACAATATATGTTGACAACACATTCTCAACTCAAAGGAGAATAATAGAAATGTTAAAAAGGAATCTTATCACAGCATCATTTCTTCACAACAATAAAAAAATGAAAATGAGACTTCAACCAATGTAAGTTTGTGAGTGGTTTGTTTGTCATTTATTTTAAATTTTGTTAATAAAGAGTTGTTGAAATTTGTTTTCTTTTGTGTTACTGATAATGTGCATAATATCTTTGATTATGCCTTTTGGCCATCAAAGCCTAAAATATTTGTTATCTGGCCCTTTACAAAAAAAAATTACAATGCTCTAGGGGAAAATTCATATGTGACTATTTTTTTACGCATAGGACACTCTATAACTAAAACAAAATAGTGTTATACTGATGCAAAGTAATGCAAGCTCCTACAACACATTTCAGCAACTTTTCATTTTTAATTTGTAAACATAATACCCTGAAATGTAAAAGTCCCTTCTACTCTGGTTTGAGTGATTTCTTATGTACTTCACCCTAAATCTTTATTGACAATATTCTCTATTATATACAGTAGGTAATTATTAAACCAATATACATATATTGGTAATTGTAATGATTGTTGGTAAATTAGACCTTTTTGGTTAGAGCCATCACATATAAAGAGCTTGCAAATTAAAAAGATATAGTTAAGAAAACATGATCAATAATTTCATTACAGTAAATCAGTCACTGAAACTTTGAAATAGATGTAATTAACTTTCAGTTTTTCAGAAAAAAAGGGCTGAAATGAGCAAATATTACATAAAAATAAATAAATAAAATAAAATTATAGATAGATAGATAGATAGATAGATAGATAGATAGATAGATAGATAGATATCAATTTAGGTGATAAAATAAACAAGGAAGTATGTTGAAAACTTAGACCGAAAAGTTATTTTAAAGTTTAGAAGAAAGGAGGCTAATCCAAGAGAAAAGAAACATAAATGTATTACTAACTACCGTAAGGAATATAACAAGATTTATTTACATAATTTGTACATTTCTAATTTTGAAGACAGATGATAAGTTATAAGATATAGTGGAAGAAGGTTGCTGTTTAGTGTATAGGAAAGCTAAAATTTTAGAGAATATGTTGTCACCTTCTATGTTACCAAGATATAAGAAAGAAAATTGGCTGATAATTAAATCAGGTTTTTACAAATGTGGTAGCAGTAGGTGTAAATCATGCACATTTGCAATATGTGGCACTGAATTTAAATCACATGTGACAGGAAAATAATATAAAATACAAATACAAATTTTGTAATATACTTTTTGACCTGCAGAGGGTGCTATAAGCAACATGTAGGTTTAATTTTTTAGAACATTTGCACGCAATAGTAGAGCCAGAATAAACCACACTGACATTGGTACATTTTAAGAAAGAACATAATTCAAGTAGCAGACTTTTAGCATTCCAGGGTATTCAGCATGTTCGAAAACACCCTAGAGGTGAAGTATTTTGGTTATTTCAACTGGATTCTAGAATGCTAAGGGACTGAATTCAGAATGGGATGTAAAATTGTTTGTGTAACATAGTATTGCTTAAATAATTACACAGTTATAGTACTCTGAAACCAGCAATTGCAGTTTTAAAAGCATATTATATTTATTTATATATATAAGAATGTCCAGAGAGAGCACTCGCCATAAAAAACAAAGGCCTAGATTTAGAGTTCGGCGGTAGCCGTCAAAACCAGCGTTAGAGGCTCCTAACGCTGGTTTTGGGCGCCCGCTGGTATTTGGAGTCAGTGATTAAAGGGTCTAACGCTCACTTTACAGCCGCGACTTTTCCATACCGCAGATCCCCCTACGCCATTTGCGTAGCCTATCTTTTCAATGGGATCTTTCTAACGCTGGTATTTAGAGTCGTTTCTGCAGTGAGCGTTAGAGCTCTAACGACAAGATTCCAGCCGCCTGAAAATAGCAGGAGTTAAGAGCTTTCTGGCTAACGCCGGTTTATAAAGCTCTTAACTACTGTACCCTAAAGTACACTAACACCCATAAACTACCTATGTACCCCTAAACCGAGCTCCCCCCACATCGCCGCCACTCGATTAAAATTTTTAACCCCTAATCTGCCGACCGCCACCTACGTTATACTTATGTACCCCTAATCTGCTGCCCCTAACCCCGCCGACCCCTGTATTATATTTATTCACCCCTAACCTGCCCCCCACAATGTCGCCGCCAGCTACTTACAATAATAAACCCCTAATCTTCCGACCGCAAATCGCCGCCACCTACGTTATCCCTATGTACCCCTAATCTGCTGCCCCTAACACCGCCGACCCCTATATTATATTTATTAACCCCTAATCTGCCCCCCTCAACGTCGCCGACACCTGCCTACACTTATTAACCCCTAATCTGCCGAGCGGACCTGAGCGCTACTATAATAAAGTTATTAACCCCTAATCCGCCTCACTAACCCTATCATAAATAGTATTAACCCCTAATCTGCCCTCCCTAACATCGCCGACACCTAACTTCAATTATTAACCCCTAAACTTCCGATCGGAGCTCACCGCTATTCTAATAAATGGATTAACCCCTAAAGCTAAGTCTAACCCTAACACTAACACCCCCCTAAGTTAAATATAATTTTAATCTAACGAAATAAATTAACTCTTATTAAATAAATTATTCCTATTTAAAGCTAAATACTTACCTGTAAAATAAATCCTAATATAGCTACAATATAAATTATAATTATATTATAGCTATTTTAGGATTAATATTTATTTTACAGGCAACTTTGTAATTATTTTAACCAGGTACAATAGCTATTAAATAGTTAAGAACTATTTAATAGTTACCTAGTTAAAATAATAACAAATTTACCTGTAAAATAAATCCTAACCTAAGATATAATTAAACCTAACACTACCCTATCAATAAAATAATTAAATAAACTACCTACAATTACCTACAATTAACCTAACACTACACTATCAATAAATAAATTAAACACAATTGCTACAAATAAATACAATTAAATAAACTAGCTAAAGTACAAAAAATAAAAAAGAACTAAGTTACAGAAAATAAAAAAATATTTACAAACATAATAAAAATATTACAACAATTTTAAACTAATTACACCTACTCTAAGCCCCCTAATAAAATAACAAAGCCCCCCAAAATAAAAAATTCCCTACCCTATTCTAAATTAAAAAAGTTACAAGCTCTTTTACCTTACCAGCCCTGAACAGGGCCCTTTGCGGGGCATGCCCCAAGAATTTCAGCTCTTTTGCCTGTAAAAGAATAAATACAATACCCCCCCCCCCAACATTACAACCCACCACCCCCCCAACATTACAACCCACCACCCACATACCCCTAATCTAACCCAAACCCCCCTTAAATAAACCTAACACTAAGCCCCTGAAGATCTTCCTACCTTGTCTTCACCATACCAGGTTCACCGATCCGTCCTGGCTCCAAGATCTTCATCCAACCCAAGCGGGGGTTGGCGATCCATAATCCGGTCCAGAAGAGGCTCCAAAGTCTTCCTCCTATCCGGCAAGAAGAGGACATCCGGACCGGCAAACATCTTCTCCAAGCGGCATCTTCGATCTTCTTCCATCCGGTGCGGAGCGGGTCCATCTTGAAGCAGGCGACGCGGATCCATCCTCTTCTTCCGATGTCTCCCGACTAATGACGGTTCCTTTAAGGGACGTCATCCAAGATGGCGTCCCTCGAATTCCGATTGGCTGATAGGATTCTATCAGCCAATCGGAATTAAGGTAGGAATTTTCTGATTGGCTGATGGAATCAGCCAATCAGAATCAAGTTCAATCCGATTGGCTGATCCAATCAGCCAATCAGATTGAGCTCGCATTCTATTGGCTGTTCCGATCAGCCAATAGAATGCGAGCTCAATCTGATTGGCTGATGGGATCGGCCAATCGGATTGAACTTGATTCTGATTGGCTGATTCCATCAGCCAATCAGAAAATTCCTACCTTAATTCCGATTGGCTGATAGAATCCTATCAGCCAATCGGAATTCGAGGGACGCCATCTTGGATGACGTCCCTTAAAGGAACCGTCATTAGTCGGGAGACATCGGAAGAAGAGGATGGATCCGCGTCGCCTGCTTCAAGATGGACCCGCTCCGCACCGGATGGAAGAAGATCGAAGATGCCGCTTGGAGAAGATGTTTGCCGGTCCGGATGTCCTCTTCTTGCCGGATAGGAGGAAGACTTTGGAGCCTCTTCTGGACCGGATTATGGATCGCCAACCCCCGCTTGGGTTGGATGAAGATCTTGGAGCCAGGACGGATCGGTGAACCTGGTATGGTGAAGACAAGGTAGGAAGATCTTCAGGGGCTTAGTGTTAGGTTTATTTAAGGGGGGTTTGGGTTAGATTAGGGGTATGTGGGTGGTGGGTTGTAATGTTGGGGGGGGGGGGTATTGTATTTATTCTTTTACAGGCAAAAGAGCTGAAATTCTTGGGGCATGCCCCGCAAAGGGCCCTGTTCAGGGCTGGTAAGGTAAAAGAGCTTGTAACTTTTTTAATTTAGGATAGGGTAGGGAATTTTTTATTTTGGGGGGCTTTGTTATTTTATTAGGGGGCTTAGAGTAGGTGTAATTAGTTTAAAATTGTTGTAATATTTTTCTTATGTTTGTAAATATTTTTTTATTTTCTGTAACTTAGTTCTTTTTTATTTTTTGTACTTTAGCTAGTTTATTTAATTGTATTTATTTGTAGCAATTGTGTTTAATTTATTTATTGATAGTGTAGTGTTAGGTTAATTGTAGGTAATTGTAGGTAGTTTATTTAATTATTTTATTGATAGGGTAGTGTTAGGTTTAATTATATCTTAGGTTAGGATTTATTTTACAGGTAATTTTGTTATTATTTTAACTAGGTAACTATTAAATAGTTCTTAACTATTTAATAGCTATTGTACCTGGTTAAAATAATTACAAAGTTGCCTGTAAAATAAATATTAATCCTAAAATAGCTATAATATAATTATAATTTATATTGTAGCTATATTAGGATTTATTTTACAGGTAAGTATTTAGCTTTAAATAGGAATAATTTATTTAATAAGAGTTAATTTATTTCGTTAGATTAAAATTATATTTAACTTAGGGGGGTGTTAGTGTTAGGGTTAGACTTAGCTTTAGGGGTTAATACATTTATTAGAATAGCGGTGAGCTCCGATCGGAAGTTTAGGGGTTAATAATTGAAGGTAGGTGTCGGCGATGTTAGGGAGGGCAGATTAGGGGTTAATACTATTTATGATAGGGTTAGTGAGGCGGATTAGGGGTTAATAACTTTATTATAGTAGCGCTCAGGTCCGCTCGGCAGATTAGGGGTTAATAAGTGTAGGTAGGTGTCGGCGACGTTGTGGGGGGCAGATTAGGGGTTAATAAATATAACATAGGGGTCGGCGATGTTAGGGCAGCAGATTAGGGGTACATAGGGATAACGTAGGTGGCGGCGTTTTACGGAGCGGCAGATTAGGGGTTAAAAAAAATATGCAGGGGTCAGCGATAGCGGGGGCGGCAGATTAGGGGTTAATAAGTGTAAGATTAGGGGTGTTTAGACTCGGGGTACATGTTAGAGTGTTAGGTGCAGACGTAGGAAGTGTTTCCCCATAGGAAACAATGGGGCTGCGTTAGGAGCTGAACGCTGCTTTTTTGCAGGTGTTAGGTTTTTTTTCAGCTCAAACAGTCCCATTGTTTCCTATGGGAGAATCGTGCACGAGCACGTTTTTGAGGCCGGCCGCGTCCGTAAGCAACTCTGGTATCGAGAGTTGCTTTTGCGGTAAAAATGCTCTACGCTCCTTTTTTGGAGCCTAACGCAGCATTTGTTTTAACTCTCGATACCAGAGTTAAATTTATGGTGCGGCCAGAAAAAAGCCCGCGGAGCGTTAACAGCCCTTTTACCGCCGAACTCCAAATCTAGGCCAAAGTGTTTAATAATAGAGTTAACGTTTTCTGGGAACAACCCCTGTCCTCAGACTCTTGTGAAAAAACAACAAGTATACATTTCACTTACCACACCGTGTCTAATAAAACCTGTGAGCAGTTCCAGCGCCATCGGCCCCCACGCTGCCGCACCGGGAGGAGCCCAGAAGTGTAGCCAAAGCATCACTACGTCATCACCTTAGCACTGGTAACGCTAGTACTGCCCCTGTGTGGTAAAGATACAAATCATTTAAAACAGTGCATTAGGTGATATTATACTTAACATACAATATTTACATATTGATAGCATATGTGTTATATGTAATATAGTACATGGGAATGTGTTGCTATGAACAATTATACTAGTGCTATAGAGGCTACAAAGGTTAAGAATGCTAGGGGAAAAAAGGGATCTGCATAGTATGTACGCATACACAGGGAAGTACGGATATTAAAGAAAACAGGCTATACTGTATATTTAGTCCATGCCGTATATTGAGTCTATATACTTAAAGGGACATAATACTCATATGCTAAATCCCTTGAAACTGATGCAGTATAACTGTAAAAAACTGACAGGAAAATATCACCTGAGCATCTCTATGTAAAAAAGGAAGATATTTTACCTCACAATCTCCTCAGCTCAGCAGAGTAAGTTCTGCATAAAAAGTTATACTCAGCTGCTGCCCAGCTGCAGGTAAAAAAAAATATATGAAGAAATGAACAGCAGCCAATCAGCATCAACTATGCTGAGGTCATGAACTCTCTTACTGTGATCTCATGAGATTTCACTTAACTCTCATAAGATTTCATTGTAAACTTCCTTACACTGCATAGGGAAATAAGTTGAGTGTGCATGAAAGCTCGCTCCTTCCGCTGTCCTGGGACAGACACACTGATTTGCTGTTTAGAAGTCCTTTACAATGGGATGTGGCTACTGAGAAACCTTTGAGGTAAAATATCTTTCTTTTTTACATAGAGATGTTCAGGAGATATTTTCTAGTCAGCTTTTTACAGCTATACTGCATCACTTTCAAGTATTTAAACATTTGGGTATTATGGCCCTTTAAGGCCCAAGGGTGGAAAGAGTTATCCTGTTACTAAGGCTATTGTAAACTGTATATACCAAGGTGATAAATGCATGGACTAGAGTTCAGATGTAGAGACTAGGGTTAATATACATGATGGACTGGAAAGTCCTGCACTTTTTTCATTAGACTAGATTAAATGCAGATAATAAAGACATGGACTGGACATTTTTGGAAATTTTGGATAGGAGCTAGCAGTTTAAGTCATGATGGAATATATAACTCTCATTATTTATAAATAACAGCGCCAGTCGAGATGGGTGTTTAATCCCTGTGGGGCCAATGTCCCCAATTCATAGGTCCACCTGGCTTCTAGCTGTAGGAGTCTATTACCCCTGTCACCCCATCTGGTGGTGGGTGGGACATGATCTATCAGAGTGTATTTTAAGTCCTTGACTTTGGAACAGCCAGTTGCCCATCATTTTCTCCAAGCTGGACACACAGTCAAGGACTTAAAATACACCCTGATAGATCATGTCCCACCCACCACCAGAGGGGGTGACAGGGGTAATAGACTCCTATAGCTAGGCATTGGCTACACCTCTGGGCTCCTCCCGGTGCGGCAGCGTGGGGGGCGGGGGGCCGAATGGCCCTTGTTCCCCTTGTTTCTGCACGAGCCTCCAAGCTCGTCGGAAACAGCAGTTAAGACCGCTGCTCCATAACTTTTTCGCTGCCTCTGAGACTGTCCGATCCTATATGTTCGGACTGATTGAAACCCCCTGCTAGCGGGGAATCTGCAGGGGGCAGCATTGCACAAGCAGTTCTGGTGAACTGCTTGTATTATGATAAATGCGGACAGCGTATACTGTCGGCATTCAGCGATGTCTGTCAGACATGATACGCTACAGTGTATCATGTCGGACAGACATTGGTAAATCTACCCCAGAGTATGTAATGTTACATGTGAACTTTTTTTACCTATAGCAAAGGAACATTTACATTTGTTTAATGAAAACAAAAGCAAATGTTCGACAAATATTTAGTATTTAATTAGTTTAAAAGGAAATTAATGCTGAATAGCAAAGCAAATATTTGAAAAACTACATTTTTCAAATATTCATTCCAAATGATTCGGATGAACCAAATATTTCTCCTTTGCATACCTCTTTTAAATTTGTTTAAAAATTATATTGTATATTTCAAGTTATTGAATGTGGAAGGGGTCAAAAGTGTTTATATATATATATATATATATATATATATATATATATATATATATATATGTGTGTGTGTGTGTGTGTGTGTGTATCTATATGTATGCATGTGTGTACATACATAATATACACATATATATAAATAAATACACATATACAGATATATATACACACGTATATATACCCCATACATGTATTTATACATATTTTTTTATATATATATATATATATATATATATATATATATATATATATATATATACTTTTGAACCCTTCCCAATAAAACAACTTGTCCAATACCATATTGCTGTTTTTAACATTACACTTTGTTTTAAGTCTCAGGCTATGCTAGTTCTTTTAGCACTATTTGGGCTTTCACTCAATTGCAAGTCATAACTTTTAACTTGTAATTAGTGGGTTCACTATTTCCATTAAAAAAAAATGGGTGTGCTAGAGCAATGTCTCCCATGCTAACCTTCTTTAGTAAATCTTTTTAACCATGGACTTGCAATATTAAGTTGTGCATTAATTTCAGCTCAGTCCAGCGATTCTGCCTATCAGGTCCTGTGATAACTTTAGAGCACGACTTTTAGTCTGGGCCTAAATGTTAAATAAATTATGCTTTTTATAATAATACATTATTATAATATATTCATATACATGGTTGAACTACTAATTATACTGATTATAAGCAAATTCATATTTTGGTTTGTCATTTTTAATTAATCTTCTTTTATTTATTTTAATCAACTGAGACCAACCTCTACAGAGCCAGATCCCCTCTGTCTAGGGCCAACATATTCTCCATCTAGGCACATGGCCCCAACTCCAGGGCCAAGGCTCTGGTCCAAGTCATATTTACTCAACTAGAGGTACAGTAGACAGCATGTAATTACAAAATGTTTCTGCAGTCTTCCAATAGATTCAAATATCAGCAGAATTTGAATTATATTTGAAGAAATGAAAACCTTGTTTGCTGAATTTCAATGGTCAAACTCCACCACCACTTTCCTTATTTGGAATAGCCATTCTAGAGTTGAGTGTGAAGATGATAAGGCATTCTACTGCCATTGTGTTAATAAAATCTCCATTGTTTGCCTTCAGCAGAAAGGGTTAGGTAACTGTAAATTAGAGACACACATGTGGAAAAGTTAGTCTTGTAAAGCCTGACAAGTGCATTTTGTATAAAGACACATTAAACTATATGTTTTATTGTGTCACATGAAGTACATTGAAAATATGTTAAAGTTTACAAATATGTGTGTTATTGGTAGGTATGTTCATTTGGGTCATTCTGCAGCTAATGATTGGGGAAGATGGCAGCCACCAGCAGCATTTGGCTCTTTTTTACAGCCTGTTCTTCTTATGACAGTGTAAAAAGCTATAATCTGTGCAAATCTTGATCCTAGTGTGTTGCATGTTCACAAAAAGAGATCATGCTCCAAAAGAACTGAATCCTACTAGCGGCTGCCATCTTCCCCAGTTATTAGCTGCTTAATGACTCAAAAGCACATCCTAGTCATTAGTTTTAAAGAAACATTAAGTATCTCTTAGATTTGTATAAAATAGTGCTTTGTTTCACACTCCCTAGAACATAATGAAAGATCTATAACCTAAGTTTTCAAAACACCTCATCAACATTTTTGTTTCTTTTCTGAGGGAGGCAGGACAGGTACAAATTTTACTAAATATGTAAAAGGTGTTTAATGTCCTTATAAAATTAATTGATTCACACGGGTCCAAATTAGAAGTGACTGAGAGATGGGAAAGGGACACATTAGAAACTTGGGAGACAGAGGACTGGAACGAGTTGTCGTTGAACTCCTACAGGGGTCTGATTAGTGCAGACATGAGAGAAAATTGTATTAAAGTAATGTACAGATGGTACCTGACACCAGTAAGGACGGCCCATTATTCTATAACGCACAACGACAACTGCTATAGAGGATGTCAAGAAAGGGGCACATTTAAACATATGTGGTGGGAATGTCAGGAAGTCCAAACACTATGGGGTAGACTCTCAGAATTGATAAGCACACTGTTGGAGGAGAGAGTGACCCTTACAATGTCACAAGCGTTACTTCATGAAAAGGTGATACCCTTTAACACAACAATTAACAAACTCATCAAAATTCTTTGCACATGTCTGAGAATCTGTATAGCCCGTCACTGGAAAGTAGGGGTACCCTCATGGCAAGAGGTAGTGGGGAAAATTACAGAGACGTACACTTTGTCAGAACTAGCCGCTTGGTCACAGGGACAGCCAGAGCAGTTTAATAAGATTTGGTTTTACTGGGTATTGAGGTCGGAGCACCATCAGAGACAGGCAGAAATAAGTTAGCAGCAGAGTTGTTAAGAATAGGAGAAGTCTATTTAGGTCGGATAGTAGAAACTAACCCAGGATGAATCCAGTACGGAAGAAGTTGAAGATAGGTACATACTGAGATATAATTTGAAGGTATTTAGCTTTTAGTACAGAAAACATGGCACCTCTTGGAGGGGGGGAGGGGGTGGATAATAGTTGGGGAAGGGGATTACAGGGTTAGGCATCTCTTGAATGCAATATGAGTACAAGATGTTATGGTTTCCGAAAAGGCTAAAGCACATATTAGTGTATAATATCAGGAGGTAACATCATATGTAAACTTTAATGTGTTTGATGTGGAATGCTAACCCTCAGAAGACACTTGTACAATTATGAAACTGTAAATGATGCTGTTTATGTTTACCTATATTATAATTAATAAAAATTATTTCAACATAAAATTAATTGATTCATGAGCACAAACATATACTTTCTGTTGGTTTTAATATCATGCAAAACAGTGTCAACATATTTTTTTATAGAATATACTTTTTTTTATTGATGCTCTTTTATGTCTACATTTATTACAAAATGCTGATTCCATTTAATCAGTTTTCACCTTTCTACATTCTAAATTGTATTTCATGCACTGTGAGCGTGTTATTTTGTATCTTACTTTAATGGGATTCTACATTGAATCTCTTATTGTGATTGTACCCTAAGATTCAGACCTGGTTGCCATGGCAATTAGACACCAATTTTATCAGAGTAGAAAACACTTAGATTTGCATTGTGTCTGATTTCTTTGTAGAAAAAAAATGTAAATTGTAAAATATTTATTTATATCTCTCTCTCTCTCTCTTTATATATATATATATATATATATATATATATATATATATATATATATATATATATTGTATATAAAACATTTACAATCACATTTACAAATATTACATGTTTTGTACATTTTTAAGTTGATCCTGTAAGAATCTATCTTCATTGCTTATTCTGCTCAGCACTGAACCCATGATACTTTTGTAGGATTTTGATTTATATTTGTGAATGTAATAGACCTACACTCAGTGGGTTACAATTTACACAAGAAATTCTTTAAAAATACAACAATGTGGCTTTTTTGTTTGCCTTCTCTATAAGGTTTTCACGTTTATATTTTATACTGCACCCTTTTACATTTGTCCTCAGCTGACATCACCTCCTGTATTTACTCTTGTATCAAAACTGTTTCATTGTGCCAGGAATGCTGATTTTACACTTGGTAAATGAAGTAATCTTTTAAAAAAATAATAATAATGTGTCTGCAGTTTTATATGTTGTTTTCTCACACTTTTATACTTATCTAAGTATATGGAATGCAATCAGTCTATCATGCTAATTACTATTTACCCAATTCTACAGTCACCTAAGTCAGATGTGTACATTGTACTTAAGTAGAGTTTAGAACCATCTACTGTCTATGAGGAGAAACTGCAGCTACAGTTTTTACTATCTTTGTTTAATGTTTCTATAAAAAAAATCAATATATTGAGATCAACATTTCCTAACCCTTAGTATTGTTCACTTTAATTGTTGTTGTCTATAATAGCTAGAATCAAAAATCTCTAAACCAACAGATGTATTTAAATTACAAAATGCAATTGCACTCAGCTCCAGATGAAATACCCAGTGGCCAGAGTCAAAAGTATCAACATTAAAGGGACACTGAACCCAACATTAAAGGGACACTGAACCCAATTTTTTTTCTTTTGTGATTCAGACAGAGCATGCAATTATAAGCAACTTTCTAATTTACTCCTATTAGCAATTTATTTTTCTTGGTTCTCTTGCTATCTTTATTTGAAAAAGAAGACATCTAAGCTTTTTTTTGTTTCAGGCCTCTGGGCGGCACTTTTTTATTGGTGGATGAATGTATCCACCAATCAGCAAGAACAACCCAGGTTGTTCACCAAAAATGGGCTGGCATCTAAACTTACATACTTGCATTTCAAATAAAGATATCAAAAGAATGAAGAAAATTTGATAATAGGAGTAAATTAGAAAGTTGCTTAAAATGTCATGCTCTATCTGAATCATGAAAGAAAAAAATTGGTTTCAGTGTCCCTTTAATTTATTAAATAATGTCAATAAAAGGACCCTCCTACCTAGTTCCTATCTGCCAATCACAATACACATTTCCATATTCCATATTATTATAGCAAACATATTAAACACTTTAAAGTGGCAGATCCTTAGTTAAATATAATTTAGTAATACCTATTTTCACTATAGCAATCTCTTTATACAGTTAAATTCACACATTATCTGCAAATCACAAGAAATAAAAGCATATATATATTTATATATATATATATATATATATATATATATATATATATATATATATATATATATATATATATATATATATATATCCAATAGTGAAATACCAGCACTCACTGTTGCAATGTGCAAGGACGGGGTGCTCTCAGAAATATGTAGAGAAAAATGTCCAGAGAGAGCACTCGCCGTGAAAAACAAAGTGTTTAATAATAGAGTTAACGTTTTCCGGGAACAACCCCCGTCCTCAGACTCCTGTGAAAAAAACAACAAGTGTACATTACACTTACCACACCGTGTCTAATAAAACCCACGAGCAGTCCCAGCGCCACCGGCCCCCATGCTACCACACCGGGAGGAGCCCAGAAGTGTAGCCAATGCGTAGCTGTAGGAGTCTATTACCCCTGTCACCCCCTCTGGTGGTGGGTGGGACATGATCTATTAGGGTGTATTTTAAGTCCTTGTCTGTGTGTCCAGCTTGGAGAAAATGACGGGCAACTGGCTGTTCCAAAGTTCCTTTATCGAGGGCTGTTCGAATTGATGATCTGTGGTTGGCCATCCTTGTGCTGAGGTCATCAGTGGTTTTTCCCACATAAAACATTCTGCAAATGCAGTGTAAAAGATACACCACATATGTGGTAGTGCACGTCATCCGATGTCTGTGGGTATATTTCTTCTTTTTATACGGATGTGAGAAGTAAGGACCTGTAATCAGTGCACTACAGGTGGTACAACCCAAGCATCTAAAGCAGCCAGTTTTTTTGGGCTGTAGCCAGGATGTCTGTTAATAACTATGGATGGACACAATGTCAAGGACTTAAAATACACCCTGATAGATCATGTCCCACCCACCATGCATTTGTTAAATCTACCCCTTAAAGTGAAGCTAAGCTTTAACGAATGAGTGACCAGTTTTTAAAAATACTATTTACATTTCACCGGTTTTGTTAAAATACTTACCTTTTCTTCTTGCAAGCCGAAGCAACGATTCCCCCCGCCTGCCGCTCGTCCCTTCAAATGCCAGCAATGAAGACATTGGCTTCCGGCGGTAAGCAATGACGTAAGAAGAGACAAGCGGTGGGGGAATCGCTGCTCCGGCTTGCAAGAAGAAAAGTTAAGTATTTTAACAAAACCTGTGAAATGTAAACTTTCATGAAAGAAAGTGCCTCTGTTTTTAATAGTATTTTTAAAAACTTTGTGAAAGTTTACATTTACTTTAATTCTAGCTCGCTGGAGAGCCTTTGTTGCAGGCCTTGCACCACGCTAAGGCTCCTATTGGCGCCCCAGGGCTGTGTGAAGAAGTATATTTAACCCCTAAGTTAATTTCAGTGAAACAAATGAATAGTGATTAATTTTGTCAGTATTTGTTTTCTTTCAAATTCATTGTGCATTTGTTAAGATATTTGTTTCGTGAAAATGAGAAAAAAATCTGTGTATAGTTAACGTATTTGCATTCATAATAAAATGAATTTCACGTCTACAATTTAATATCTTTTTATGTTTTGAATAGAAATGCTTGTAATTTCTATATTCTTCACTTAAAAGAAAATATTCTTTCTTTTAAATTTATATACAGGTATTCCCTGCTCATACAGAGGGTTAGGGAACGGAGCCCCGCTGTAAAGTGAAAACTGCCTTAAAGTGAAACAAGGAAGTTTTAGCTGTATTTTCACTTGCCAGTGTGTTTAAAAACTTGAAAACATGTTTGAACTAACATAAATTAGGTGTGCAATAGCGCTACGTTTAGTTTAACATTCGCACAGCACAGTATTCAATTAGTATTCAATAAATACTGTACCTGTAAAATAGTGACAATTACTGTAGTAAAATTTGCCAGACTATAGCACTGAGACACAGATTGCACTGTAATGCTATAAACAGAGTGAACTGCGCATAACAAAATGGTGCTAGTCACTTTTCTCACAATCTCAAAAAGATTACAGCACTGTTTACAAAATCCTTGGAGGTTGAACTTCAGCTCCACAAAGCTCTGTATTAGCGAAACGCTGTAAAGTGAAGCGCTGTAAAGTGAGGTATAACTGTAAATATATATATATATATATATATATATATATAACATAGAACATAGAAAGTTCAAGTTTTATTCATGCACCTTCATGCACCTTCAGCTTTATCGCAACTTGTAATGATTGGCCTAACCTGGGAGTGCTAATTTATACCTTGAGTGCAGCTAGGGATAAAAATTAATTGCTCCACTTGTAATCAAGGACAATCTACTCCAGAATTGTTGTTGTTTAAAAAGATTGATAATCCTTTTTATTGTCCACTAGTTGATAAGCCTGCAGAGAGGGCAGTCTATGTGTAAACAATGTAACCCCCAAACTACAAAAAATAAAAAAGTAAAAATACAGAAAAAAATAAACAACACTATCCAAAATAAAAAAATTAAACCTAATCCCTATGAAAATAAAAAAGCCCCCCAAAAGAAATCTAAATAAGTATAAACTACCAATAGCCCTTAAACAGGCTTTTTGTAAGGCATTGCTCTAAATAAATCAGCTCTTTTACATTAAAAATAAACAAAGTCCCCTCTAACAGTAAAAAACACCCCCAAAATAAAAAAAAACTAACACTAATAAATCTAAACTACCCATGGGGCATTTGTATGGTTATTGCATTCAATATTCATTATACAACGGACATCCGATGAAGAGAAGCCTCCATGTCATTGAGGATCCCCCAAAATTAAAAAAACCTAACAGTAATAAACCTAAACTAATTTGTATGAGCATTGCCCTTAAAAGGGCATTTAGCTATTTTTCATTGCCCTTAAAAGGGCATTCAGCTCTTTTGCAAATTGCCCAATAAATTCTAATCTAAAAAACAAAATAATAAAAAAAAAATAACAAATAGGTACTCATGGTTTCAGAAGTCTGGCGGAGAGGGTCTTCTTCCAGGGGGGTCCATCATCTTCATCCACAGCGAAGGCGGCGCAGAGTGGAGGTCCGGAGCGGTCTTTCTAGATGTGGTGATCCTTGGCGATGGTCATATGTGATGGTGTTGGCAATCCTCGCATCGGCGGTCCTCGTGGCGGCGGTGGCGGCGGTCCTTGTGGCGGCGAGGTCCTCGGCAGCATGGAGGCTCCTCTTCATCTGATGTCCGTCGTATACTGAATATTGAATGCAAGGTACCGCAGTCAATTTGGGGTACCTTGCATTCCTATTGTCTGCATTTTTCAAAACAGCCAATAGGACAAGAGCTGCTAAAATCCTATTGGCTGTTCAAATTAGCCAATAAAATTTCAGTAGCTCTCATCCTATTGGCTAATTTTGAAAATTTAGGAATGCAAGGTACCCCAATAAATACGGGGCACCTTGAATTCAATCTTCAGTGTGCAGCGGACGATCGTGGATGAACCTCCACGCCTTCGCTGAGGACCACCGCCGAGGAAACACCCCCGCCGATGACCACTGCTGAGGATAACCATGTCTGGGAAGACTGCTCCGGACCTCCTCTCCATGCCACCTTTGCTGTGGATGAAGATGATGGCCCTGCCTGTTAGAAGACCTTCTCCACCGGACTTCTGAAACCGTGAGTACCTATTTCGGGCTTTAGTGTTAGTTTTTTTTTTTTTTTTTTGGGGGGGTTGTTTTTTTAGATTAGGGTTTATTGGGCTAGTTGCAAAAGAACTGAATGTCCTTTTAAGGGCAGTGAAAAAAGAGCCCATACAAATACCCCTTGGGTAGTTTAGGTTTATTAGTGTTAGTTTTTTTATTTTGGGGGGTTTAGTGGGTGGGGAGTTTTACTGTTAGGGGGGACTTTGTTTATTTTTAATGTAAAAGAGCTGATTTCTTTTAGGCAATGCCCTACAAAAAGCCCTTTTAAGGCTATTGGTAGATTATACTTAGATTAGGGGTGTTTTTATTTTGGGGGGATCTTTTTTATTTTCATAGGGATTAGGTTTAAAAAAAAATATTTTGGATAGTGTTATTTATTATTTTTTGTAATGTAAGCCTTTTTATTTTCTGTAATTTTAGATTAATGTAATCTTATTTTATTTTAATTGTAATATAGCATTTTTTATGTAACTAAAGGGTTTAATTTAGGGGGTGTTAGGTTAGGGGGCTTATTCATTAAATTAGTTTTTGTGTTGTGGGATTGATGGTTTAGGAGTTCCTAGGTAAATTAGGTTTAATGCGTTGTGGGGGGTTGGCTGATTAGGGGTTAATAGATGTATTAGGTAGTTTGTGATGTTGTGGTAGGCGGATTTAGGGGGTTAATAATTTTATTGGGTATGTTTCTTAATATTTTGTGCGGACGATTAGTTTATTTTTTTCTTAATAGTTCGTACGAGCGTTTTTTTTTTATTACTTATTGCAGACTGTTATTTTTTTTTATTGCGGACGGTTAGGTTTTTTTTTTATTACTTATTGCAGGCTTTTTTTTTTAATATATCTCTTTTTATTGTGGAAAACAATTTTGTAACAATGGTATAAAACAGAATGGAGTCATGGTGATATAAAGTATACTTTTGCAGTAGTATGTCACTTTACAGAAATCAAATTAATTCAGCATTTACTCTATTTTGCATACCAAGACAAGATCACATACATTTTCTAATAAAGCATATTATATTAATAAACAAAAAAAAGTATAACATATTATATCAATAAAAAAAGAGAGTGTTCAGAGTTTTATCTGAATAGGATGACCAAACAGTGAGTCAGGTTTTTTTCTCTTATTTTGTAATTCCACAATTAACTGATTTTCCTTACAATATAAAAATAAAATAACTTAAACAAGGGGGGGGGAGGGGGAAACCAGGGAAAAACCTTCTCTCCTAATCCCCTACCCCACCTCTCTATAGTTTGAGACCCACATTGGAGGAAACTTGTTGTGCAAAACCAAATCAGCAAAACACTTACGGCTAGATTTAGAGTTTGGCGTTAGCCGTCAAAAGCAGCGTTAAGGGGTCCTAAACACTGCTTTTTACTGCCCGCTGGTATTTAGAGTCAGGCAGGAAAGGGTCTACCGCTCACTTCCTCACCGCGACTCCAGGGTACCGCAGATCCCCTTACGTCAATTGCGTATCCTATCTTTTCTATGGGATCTGCCTAACGCTGGTATTTGGAGTCTTGGAAGAAGTGAGCGGTAGACCCTCTATCGACAAGACCCCTACCGACAAAAAAAGTCAGTAGTTAAGAGCTTTATGGGCTAACGCAGGAATATAAAGCTCTTAACTACTGTGCTACAAAGTACACTAACACCCATAAACTACCTATGTACCCCTAAACCGAGCCCCCCCCCATTGCCACCACTATAATAAAAATATTTAACCCCTAATCTGCCGACCGGACATCGCCGCCACCTACATTATCCCTATGAACCCCTAATCTGCTGCTCCTAACATCGCCGACACCTATATTATATTTATTAACCCCTAATCTGCCCCCCCCCAATGTCGCCGCTACCTTACCTACACTTATTAACCCCTAATATGCCGATCGGACCTCGCCTCCACTATAATAAATGTATTAACCCCTAAACCACTGCACTCCTGCCTCGCAAACACTAGAATAAATAGTATTAACCCCTAATCTACCCTCCATAACATCGCCGCCACCTACCTACAATTATTAACCCCTAATCTCCCGCCCGCAACGTCGCCGCTACTATAATAAATGTATTAACCCCTAAACCTAAGTCTAACCCTAACACCCCCCTAACATAAATATAATTTAAATTAAACGAAATAATATTCCTATAATTAAATAAATTAATCCTATTTAAAACTAAATACTTACCTATAAAATAAACCCTAATATAGCTACAATATAAATAATAATTACATTGTATCTATTTTAGGATTTATATTTATTTTACAGGCAACTTTGTATTTATTTTAACTAGGTACAATAGCTATTAAATTGTTAATAACTACCTAGTTAAAATAAAGACAAAATTACCTGTAAAATAAATCCTAACCTAAGTTACAAATACACCTAACACTACACTATCATTAAATTAATGACATAAATTAGCTACAATTAGCTAACTAAAATACAATTAAATAAACTATTTTATAATACAAAAAAAACACTAAATTACAAAAAAGAAAAAAAAATTACAAGAAGTTTAAACTAATTACACCTAATCTAAGCCCCCTAATAAAATAAAATATCCCCAAAAATAAAAAACACCCTATCCTATTCTAAATTACAAAAGTAATCAGCTCTTTTACCAGCCCTTAAAAGGGTCAGCTCTTTTACCTGTAAAAAAAGTAACCCCCCGCAACATTAAAACCCACCACCCACATACCCCTACTCTAACCCACCCAAACCCCCCTTAAAAAAACCTATCGCTAACCCCTGAAGATCATCCTACCTTGAGTCGTCTTCACCCAGCTGAGCCAAATTCTTCATCCAAGGTGTGCCATGTAGAAGTCTTCATCCAGGCGACGTCTTCAATCTTCATCCATCCGGAGCGGAGCGGAGCCATCTTTAAAGAAGCCGACGCGGATCCATTCTCTTCAACCGACGACTTCCCGACGAATGATGGTTCCTTTAAGGGACGTCATCCAAGATGGCGTCCCTTCAATTCCGATTGGCTGATAGGATTCTATCAGCCAATCGGAATTAAGGTAGGAAAAATCTGATTGGCTGATGCAATCAGCCAATCAGATTGAAATTCAATGCAATCAGCCAATTGGAACAGCCAATAGAATGCGAGCTCAATACGATTGGCTGATTGGATCAGCCAATCGGATTGAACTTCAATCTGATTGGCTGATTAAATCAGCCAATCAGATTTTTCCTACCTTAATTCCGATTGGCTGATAGAATCCTATCAGCCAATCGTAATTGAAGGAACGCCATCTTGGATGACGTCACTTAAAGGTACCATCATTTCGTCGTTAGTCGTCGGGAAGAAGAGGATGGCTCCGCGTCGGCTCATCTGAAGATGGCTCCGCTCCGGATGGATGAAAATTGAAGACGCCGCTTGGATGAAGACTTCAATCGGATGGAAGACTTCTTCAGCGCCTCTTGGATGATGACTTCTTTTGCTCCGGATCTCCTCTTCGGTTCCATAGGTGGTCGGCTGGCTGAAGACGGCTAAAGGTAGGATGATCTTCAGGGGGGTAGTGTTAGGTTTATTTAAGGGGGGTTTGGGTTAGAGTAGGGGTATGTGGGTGGTGGGTTTTAATGTTGGGGAGGTTGTATTTTTATTTTACAGGCAAAAGAGCTGTTTTCTTTGGGGCATGCCCCGGAAAAGGCCCTTTTAAGGGCTGGTAAGGTAATAGAGCTGGTAACTTTTTAATGTAGAATAGGGTAGGGCATTTTTTTATTTTGGGGGGCTTTGTTATTTTATTAGGGGGCTAAGATTAGGTGTAAGTAGCTTAAAATTGTTGTAATATTTTTGAAATGTTTGTAAATTATTTTTTTTATTTTTTGTAACTTAGCTTTTTTTATTTTTTGTACTTTAGTTAGTTTATTTAATTGAATTTAATTGTAGTTATTTGTAGCTAATTTATTTAATTAATTTAATGATAGTGTAGTGTTAGGTTTAATTGTAACTTAGGTTGGGATTTATTTTAAAGGTAATTTTGTATTTCTTTTATCTAGGTAGTTATTAAATAGTTAATAACTATTTAATAACTATTCTAACTAGCTAAAATAAATTCAAAGTTACCTGTAAAATAAATATAAATCCTAAAATAGCTACAATGTAATTTTTAATTACATTGTAGCTATCTTAGGGTTTATTTTACAGGTAAGTATTTAGTTTTAAATAGGAATAATTTATTTAATTAGAGTGTAGTGTTAGGTGTAATTGTAACTTAGGTTAGTTTTCATTTTACAGATAAATTTCTCTTTATTTTAACTAGATAGCTATTAAATAGTTAATAACTATTTAATAGCTATTGTACCTAGTTAAAAAAAAATGAAATTTGCCTGTAAAATAAAAATAAATCCTAAGATAGCTACAATATAATTATTATTTATATTGTAGCTATATTAGAGTTTATTTTAAAGGTAATTATTTAGTTTTAAATAGGATTAATTTAGTTAATAAGAGAAATATTATTTAGATTTATTTAATTAATATTTAAGTTAGGGGTTGTTAGGGTTAGTGTTAGACTTAGGTTTAGGGGTTAATAATTTTATTATAGTGGCGGCGGTGTAGGGGGGCAGGATAGGGGTTAATAAATTTATTATAGGTGGCGACGGTGTAGGGGGGGCAGATTAGGGGTTAATAAGTTTAATATAGGTTGCGGCGGGGTCCGGGAGCGGCGGTTTAGGGGTTAAACTATTTATTTAGTTGCGGCGAGGTCTGGGATCCGCAGGATAGGGGTTAAGAATTTTATTATAGGTGGCAGCGGTATAGGGGGGGCAGGATAGGGGTAACTAGGTATAATGTAGGTTGCAGTGGGCTCCGGGAGCTGCGGTTTAGGGATTAATACATTTATTATAGTTGCGGCGGGGTCTAGGAGCGGCGGTTTAGGGGTTAATAACTTTATTTAGTTGCGGGGGGCTCCGGGGACGCCGGTATAGGGGGTAGAACAGTGTAGTTAGTGTGGGTGCTTAGTGACAGCTTGTCAATAAAGCTGTTAAAAAGCAGAAGAGCAGCAAGATCGGATGAGTGATAACTATCACCGTCCGCTGCTCATCGCTCCATACTTGGTGCGTGGCTTTTTGACAGATTTATTGATAACTTTGGCGAGATTTTTCAGGTCCACTGCGGCGATGGTAGGCGAGCTTAGGCGGGCGTATTGGGTCAGCGAAGGCAGGTAAAATAGACGCGTTGATAACTATAAGCCTTTGGCTTTATCTCAGAAAATCAAACATTTTGCAAACAGAATGCAAGACGTGGGGCAAAGGGTATCAGACCTGGAAGATCAAACCACATTACACAGCTCAAATCTACAAATCACAAACACAAGTATTCGCAAAATGTAGGCTAGAATAGAGGACATAGAAAACCGCTCTAGAAGAAATAATATCAGAATTATTGGAGTCCCAGAGGATAAACAATATGAAAATTTGAGCACCTTTATCTCAGAGATGCTTGTTCAGGCTCTTAAAATTCCCCTTACATATCAACAAATTATAGTTGAAAGAGTGCAATAGAATAGGGGAATCTCGGATAGATAATAGGGAAATAGCAGACCCAGACCTGTGATAGCAAAACTTTTAAACTACCAAGACAAGTTGATTTTACTTCAACACTTTCGTAAACATCAACCTCTCAATGTTAGAGGTGCTAAAATACTCATATTTCAGGACTTCTCAGCTGCAACAGCTGCAAAGAGAAGGGAACTGGCCCCAGTCTGTACCAAATTCATACAACAGGGCTTTCGTGCCACTATAATTTATCCCTCAAAGTTGAAGATTTTCGTTAAAGAAGTTACTCATTTTTTTTATAAAGCCCATGAAGCTGAAAAATTTCTATGTGAGCTAGAATGAGTTAGATTCTTTCTGATGGCTGGCTGAGCTAGCTAAATGTTATGTTATGTTTTGTACCAATATAGTACAGGCCCCGAATAGGGACATTTTGTCTCCCCCTTCCTTTTTCTTAAATTTTTCTTTTTTTTTTTCTCCTTCCTCCCTGGCCTCGTGTCTTTTTCTCTTTCCAAACAAATGGCAAGCGAGATGGATAAATTTAAATTAGTCTCCTGGAACGTGCGAGGTATCTCAACTCCCATTAAAAGGAAAGCAATCGTTTCTCATATGAAAAAGATTCATGCAGATATAGTATTCCTCCAGGAAACACATTTAAACTTAGATGAAGCAAATAAATTGAAGATGGCATGGGTTAAAGAAGTTTTTGCTGCACCTAGCTCCAAGAGGAAAAGAGGGGTGGCCATACTGATAGGGAAAAAGATTAATTTAGAAATTTTGCACTCTAAGGTGGACCCAGGGGGGAGATTTGTTATGTTGAAAGTTAAAATTGCTAAAGTAATTTACATGCTTTGTAACCTTTATGCGCCTAATGTCTTTGATCCAGAGTTTTGGGATCTCCTTCAGACAAAACTGGTACTAGTTCTTGGGGGTGACTTCAATATGGCCCCACAGTGGCCTTTAGGCAGAGTTTCAAACAGCAAAAACATAAGAGAGATAATTTAGAATATAATATGTTCAAAAAAATTAAGCAAAATTTAGTAATAAAGAATTCAGAACCCTGATATACAGGATTTTACTTGTTTATCTAAGGCTCATAAAACATTATCTAGAATTGACCTATTTCTTATAGATGAACGGTTATGTACAATGCAGGCAAAGGCAGGACTAATGCCTGTTTTTATATCAGATCATGTGCCTATTTTTTTAGAGATTACGCTCAACTCCTTAAAATTTAAATCTTCACGCTCCATCTTCCCTCGCTTTCTAGTAACTGACTTAAAATTTAAAAGATTAAGGATAAATAGGATAGGCTTAAGGATAAATTTGAAGAATACATCCATTTTAACTATTCTTACACAGACCAACCTGCATTATTCTGGGAAGCTGCAAAGGCAGTGCTTCTGGGGGAAATAATAGCTTATAGTTTGATGATAACTAAAAAGCTGAAGATAAGGCAGAAAGAAGTACTTAAATCTGTTACTAACTCTTATAATCGATATTTACTTGAAAAAAACCTCCTAAAATTTGGGCAAAATATATCAAGGCTAAGAAGGAAAGAGACACTTTTGTATTATTTCAAGAAACACAAAAAGAGCTTAGATTTCAAGCTAAAATGTTCAGATTTGGAAACAAATCTGGGAAACTTTTAGCGAACTTGGTTAATAATGATAAGAAATCACCTCTGATTGAGAATCTTCTGTACAAAGGAAAGACCCTTTTGAAACCTGAAGAAATTTCAGATGCATTTGTAGAGTATTACCAAGATCTTTACTCCTTCACAAGGGCTGACAAGGCAAACTCGGCTGACTTCTGGAGCAGAATTATTTGCCCCATAATTACAGCGGAAGCGGCCGAAATCCTTAACACTCCGATCACTGAGACGGAAATCAAAAACGGTATTACTGCTCTGTCTTTAAATAAAGCAGCAGGCCCAGATGGGCTACCCAATGAGTTTTTTAAGATTCTCTCTTCAGAGATTGCTCCATATCTATGTAAATTTTACAACGACATATATGTCAATGGTAAAGCAGTACCATCCTCCTTTTCCGCTTCTTACACAACGCTGGCCCTTAAAGGAGGGAAAGATCATACCCAAAAGGAGTCTTATACACCTATAGCCCTCTTAAATTCAGACTATAAGATACTAACCTCTATTTTAGCAGATAGGCTTCAGACAATTCTCTCAAATATTATTCACACAGATCAAGCAGGGTTTCTGTACAAACAAAATTCTTCAGCGAAAATAAGAGAGGTATTGGTTATAATGGAGTACTTTGTGAATCTCTCCCTGATCTTGCTATTGTCTCAATTGATGCTGAAAAAGCCTTTGATTCAGTGTATTTTGTTCAAATAACCACCTCCCTGGATAAGTTAGGGATTAGGGGGAAGTTCCTTAAATTCATTGGTAATTTATACACTGAACCCCATACGAGGTTAATAGTTAACAACATCCTCTCTTCGGAGATTACATTCGGTAGAGGGACACATTAGGGATGTCCTCTTTGCCTCCTCCTTTTTGATATTGCTATTGATCTGTTAGCCATCATGGTCAGACATTGTTTAGAGGGCATTAAAATAGGCAAATATAAGCTGAAAATTGCACTATATGCGGATGACATTCTCCATTATCTAGCAAATACTAAAACTAGTATACCTGAACTTCTCCGGATAATTGAATAATTTGGATCCTTTTCAGGCTGCAAAATCTTAATTATTGTGGCTTAGGAAAAACCATGATTCTATCCCTAACATTCCCTTTAAAACAGTAAACAATGCTTTTAAATATATAGGCCTAGATTTGGAGTTCGGCGGTAGCCGTCAAAACCAGCGTTAGAGGCTCCTAACGCTGGTTTTGGCCGCCCGCTGGTATTTGGAGTCAGTGATTAAAGGGTCTAACGCTCACTTTTCAGCCGTGACTTTTCCATACCGCAGATCCCCCTACGCCATTTGCGTAGCCTATCTTTTCAATGGGATCTTTCTAACGCTGGTATTTAGAGTCGTTTCTGAAGTGAGCGTTAGAGCTCTAACGACAAAATTCCAGCCGCCTGAAAATAGCAGGAGTTAAGAGCTTTCTGGCTAACGCCGGTTTATAAAGCTCTTAACTACTGTACCCTAAAGTACACTAACACCCATAAACTACCTATGTACCCCTAAACCGAGGTCCCCCCACATCGCCGCCACTCTATTTAAATTTTTAACCCCTAATCTGCCGACCGCCACCTACGTTATACTTATGTACCCCTAATCTGCTGCCCCTAACCCCGCCGACCCCTATATTATATTTCTTAACCCCTAACTTGCCCCCCACAACGTCGCCGCAAGCTACTTAAAATAATTAACCCCTAATCTTCCGACCGCAAATCGCCGCCACCTACGTTATCCCTATGTACCCCTAATCTGCTACCCCTAACATCGCCGACCCCTATATTATATTTATTAACCCCTAATCTGCCCCCCTCAACGTCGCCAACACCTGCCTACACTTATTAACCCCTAATCTGCCGAGCGGACCTGAGCGCTACTATAATAAAGTTATGAACCCCTAACCCGCCTCACTAACCCTATCATAAATAGTATTAACCCCTAATCTGCCCTCCCTAACATCGCCGACACCTAACTTCAATTATTAACCCCTAATCTGCCGACCGGAGCTCACCGCTATTCTAATAAATGTATTAACCCCTAAAGCTAAGTCTAACCCTAACACTAACACCCCCCTAAGTTAAATATAATTTTTATCTAACGAAATAAATTAACTCTTATTAAATAAATGATTCCTATTTAAAGCTAAATACTTACCTGTAAAATAAATCCTAATATAGCTACAATATAAATTATAATTATATTATAGCTATTATAGGATTAATATTTATTTTACAGGCAACTTTGTAATTATTTTAACCAGGTACAATAGCTATTAAATAGTTAAGAACTATTTAATAGTTACCTAGTTAAAATAATAACAAAATTACCTGTAAAATAAGTCCTAACCTAAGATATAATTAAACCTAACACTACCCTATCAATAAAATAATTAAATAAACTACCTACAATTACCTACAATTAACCTAACACTACACTATCAATAAATTAATTAAATACAATTCCTACAAATAAATACAATTAAATAAACTAGCTAAAGTACAAAAAATAAAAAAGATCTAAGTTACAGAAAATAAAAAAATATTTACAAACATAATAAAAATATTACAACAATTTTAAACTAATTACACCTACTCTAAGCCCCCTAATAAAATAACAAAGCCCCCCAAAATAAAAAATTCCCTACCCTATTCTAAATTAAAAAAGTTACAAGCTCTTTTACCTTACCAGCCCTGAACAGGGCCCTTTGCGGGGCATGCCCCAAGAATTTCAGCTCTTTTGAATGTAAAAGAATAAATACAATACCCCCCCCCCCAACATTACAACCCACCACCCACATACCCCTAATCTAACCCAAACCCCCCTTAAATAAACCTAACACTAAGCCCCTGAAGATCTTCCTACCTTGTCTTCACCATACCAGGTTCACCGATCCGTCCTGAAGAGCTCCTCCGATGTCCTGATCCAAGCCCAAGCGGGGGCTGAAGAGGTCCATGATCCGGTCAAAGTCTTCATCCAAGCGGGGCAGAAGAGGATCTTCCATCCGATTGAAGTCATCATCCAGGCGGCATCTTCGATCTTCTTCCATCCGGAGCGAAGCGGCAGGATCCTGAAGACATCCAGCGCGGAACATCCATCCGGACCGACGACTGAACGACGAATGACTGTTCCTTTAAGGGACGTCATCCAAGATGGCGTCCCTCGAATTCCGATTGGCTGATAGGATTCTATCAGCCAATCGGAATTAAGGTAGGAATTTTCTGATTGGCTGATGGAATCAGCCAATCAGAATCAAGTTCAATCCGATTGGCTGATCCAATCAGCCAATCAGATTGAGCTCGCATTCTATTGGCTGATCGGAACAGCCAATAGAATGCGAGCTCAATCTGATTGGCTGATTGGATCAGCCAATCGGATTTAACTTGATTCTGATTGGCTGATTCCATCAGCCAATCAGAAAATTCCTACCTTAATTCCGATTGGCTGATAGAATCCTATCAGCCAATCGGAATTCGAGGGACGCCATCTTGGATGACGTCCCTTAAAGGAACAGTCATTCGTCGTTCAGTCGTCGGTCCGGATGGATGTTCCGCGCTGGATGTCTTCAGGATCCTGCCGCTTCGCTCCGGATGGAAGAAGATCGAAGATGCCGCCTGGATGATGACTTCAATCGGATGGAAGATCCTCTTCTGCCCCGCTTGGATGAAGACTTTGACCGGATCATGGACCTCTTCAGCCCCCGCTTGGGCTTGGATCAGGACATCGGAGGAGCTCTTCAGGACGGATCGGTGAACCTGGTATGGTGAAGACAAGGTAGGAAGATCTTCAGGGGCTTAGTGTTAGGTTTATTTAAGGGGGGTTTGGGTTAGATTAGGGGTATGTGGGTGGTGGGTTGTAATGTTGGGGGGGGGGTATTGTATTTATTCTTTTACAGGCAAAAGAGCTGAAATTCTTGGGGCATGCCCCGCAAAGGGCCCTGTTCAGGGCTGGTAAGGTAAAAGAGCTTGTAACTTTTTTAATTTAGAATAGGGTAGGGAATTTTTTATTTTGGGGGGCTTTGTTATTTTATTAGGGGGCTTAGAGTAGGTGTAATTAGTTTAAAATTGTTGTAATATTTTTATTACGTTTGTAAATATTTTTTTATTTTCTGTAACTTAGATCTTTTTTATTTTTTGTACTTTAGCTAGTTTATTTAATTGTATTTATTTGTAGGAATTGTGTTTAATTTATTTATTGATAGTGTAGTGTTAGGTTAATTGTAGGTAATTGTAGGTAGTTTATTTAATTATTTTATTGATAGGGTAGTGTTAGGTTTAATTATATCTTAGGTTAGGACTTATTTTACAGGTAATTTTGTTATTATTTTAACTAGGTAACTATTAAATAGTTCTTAACTATTTAATAGCTATTGTACCTGGTTAAAATAATTACAAAGTTACCTGTAAAATAAATATTAATCCTATAATAGCTATAATATAATTATAATTTATATTGTAGCTATATTAGGATGTATTTTACAGGTAAGTATTTAGCTTTAAATAGGAATCATTTATTTAATAAGAGTTAATTTATTTCGTTAGATAAAAATTATATTTAACTTAGGGGGGTGTTAGTGTTAGGGTTAGACTTAGCTTTAGGGGTTAATACATTTATTAGAATAGCGGTGAGCTCCGGTCGGCAGATTAGGGGTTAATAATTGAAGTTAGGTGTCGGCGATGTTAGGGAGGGCAGATTAGGGGTTAATACTATTTATGATAGGGTTAGTGAGGCGGATTAGGGGTTAATAACTTTATTATAGTAGCGCTCAGGTCCGCTCGGCAGATTAGGGGTTAATAAGTGTAGGCAGGTGTCGGCGACGTTGAGGGGGGCAGATTAGGGGTTAATAAATATAATATAGGGGTCGGCGATGTTAGGGCAGCAGATTAGGGGTACATAGGGATAACGTAGGTTGCGGCGGTTTACGGAGCGGCAGATTAGGGGTTTAAAAAAATATGCAGGGGTCAGCGATAGCGGGGGCGGCAGATTAGGGGTTAATAAGTTTAAGGTTAGGGGTGTTTAGACTCGGGGTACATGTTAGAGTGTTAGGTGCAGACGTAGGAAGTGTTTCCCCATAGGAAACAATGGGGCTGCGTTAGGAGCTGAACGCTGCTTTTTTGCAGGTGTTAGGTTTTTTTTTCAGCTCAAACAGCCCCATTGTTTCCTATGGGGGAATCGTGCACGAGCACGTTTTTGAGGCCGGCCGCGTCCGTAAGCAACTCTGGTATCGAGAGTTGCATTTGCGGTAAAAATGCTCTACGCTCCTTTTTTGGAGCCTAACGCAGCATTTGATTAAACTCTCGATACCAGAGTTAAATTTATGGTGCGGCCAGAAAAAAGCCCGCGGAGCGTTAGCAGCCCTTTTACCGCCGAACTCCAAATCTAGGCCATAGGGATTTGGATCCCGGTCACTCCAGGTGACTTATATAATCTTAACATCCATCCAATTATTACAAGCATTAGGGAGAAACTAAAAATGTGTCAAAATCTGCCATTATCTATCTCTGGGCGGGTAGCATTATTCAAGATGATATTTCTCCCGAAATTGCTCTATGTTTTACAGAATATCCTGATACTTCTTTCTGAAAAAGATATTTGTTTACTTAACACTGCGATTAGACGGTTCATATGGCAGGGGAAAAGATCCAGGATATCCCTATCTAAACTTTCTCTTTCAAAAGAATATGGGGGCCTTGCCCTGCCGGATGTAAGGCAATATAATTTGGTTTTTCTAGCACGCATAGTGGCATACTGGATTTTTTCCAGCAACTATGTTCTTAATAACGCGTTGGAAGAAAATATGTGTAACCCATTTCTTCCAATAGCACTAACTCACTGCGATATAAAAGAGCTACCAATGGAAATTAAGAGACAAAACTATTTTCAACCCACTAAAGGCTTGGTGGAAATTATGCAGTCTCTTATCAATTAATTACAAGGCCTCCCAATACTTGTCTTTAACAGGGAATCCAAAATTTCAAGCAGGCCTAAATTCAGCAGTTTTAAAAAAAAAATAGCATCACTAATAAAGACTTCTTTGCATACTTGCAAATAAGACATATTCTAGAATTAACTAAAGATGTAGGCTGGACTTGGGCCTTGGGCAAGCTAGATAGCTGGCTCACGTTAGTCAAGAATGGATATATGTCTATTACTCTGTGTCATCACATCCTCGGTGCTAGTAAAGGAGCTTCAATTCTAGATAAGATCGCTTCTGATTGGAATCTGCTGTTACCACAGAATAACATTGTATCAAAATCTCTCCAAGTATCGATAGATAAAATAGCACAGACCACCTTGTCTGCTACCTGGAGAGAATCTCATGTTAAACTTTTACATAGAACATATTTTACCCCTGAAAAAGGTTTCAAACTCTGCAATTTAAGTTTTAATAAATGCCCTAAATGTTCCTTTTCTGCGGCAGACCTCTTGCACATGCTATGGAAGTGCCCAAAAATTAGACATTTCTGGTGTAAATTAGAATATTGGTTGAATAATTCACTAAAAAAACTGAATTTATGCTTACCTGATAAATTACTTTCTCTTGTGGTGTATCCAGTCCCCGGATTCATCCTTTACTTGTGGGATATTCTCATTCCCTACAGGAAGTGGCAAAGAGAGCACACAGCAGAGCTGTCCATATAGCTCCCCCTCTAGCTCCACCCCCCAGTCATTCGACCAAAGGTTAGGAAGAAAAAGGAGAAACCATAGGGTGCAGTGGTGACTGTAGTTTAAACAAAAAATTTTTACCTGACTTAAATGCCAGGGCGGGCCGTGGACTGGATACACCGCAAGAGAAAGTAATTTATCAGGTAAGCATAAATTCTGTTTTCTCTTGCAAGGTGTATCCAGTCCACGGATTCATCCTTTACTTGTGGGATACCAATACCAAAGCTTTAGGACACGGATGAAGGGAGGGAACAAGACAGGTACCTTAAACGGAAGGCACCACTGCTTGCAAAACCTTTCTCCCAAAAATAGCCTCCGAAGAAGCAAAAGTATCGAATTTGTAAAATTTGGCAAAAGTATGCAGTGAAGACCAAGTCGCTGCCTTACAAATCTGAAAGCCCATGTGGATGCCACTGCTCTGGTAGAATGAGCAGTAATTCTTTCAGGAGGCTGCTGGCCAGCAGTCTCATAGGCCAAACGGATGATGCTTTTCAGACAAAAGGAAAGAGAGGTAGCAGTCGCTTTCTGACCTCTCCTCTTACCAGAATAGATAACAAACAAGGAAGATGTTTGTCTGAAATCCTTAGTTGCTTGTAAATAGAACTTTAAAGCCCGAACTACATCAAGATTGTGTAAAAGACGTTCCTTCTTCAAAGATGGATTAGGACACAGAGAAGGAACAACTATTTCCTGGTTAATATTCTTGTTAGAAACAACTTTAGGAAGAAAACCAGGCTTGGCACGCAAAACTACCTTATCTGCGTGGAACACCAGGTAAGGTGAATCACACTGTAAGGCAGATAATTCTGAAACTCTTCGAGCAGAAGAGATAGCTACCAAAAACAAAACTTTCCAAGACAACAACTTAATGTCTATGGAATGTAAAGGTTCAAACGGAATCTCTTGAAGAAATGAAAGAACTAGATTCAAACTCCATGGAGGAGCCACAGGTTTAAAGACAGGCTTGATTCTGACTAAAGTCTGAGCAAACGCTTGAACGTCTGGTACCTCTGCCAGACGCTTGTGTAACAGGATAGACAAAGCAGATATTTGTCCTTTTAAGGAACTAGCTGACAATCCTTTCTCCAATCCTTCTTGGAGAAAGGACAATATCCTGGGAATCCTAATCTTACTCCATGAGTAACCCTTGGATTCACACCAACAAAGTTATTTCCGCCATATCTTATGGTAGATTTTCCTGGTGACAGGCTTTCTAGCCTGAATCAGAGTATCTATAACTGACTCAGAGAACCCACGCTTTGATAGAATTAAGCGTTCAATCTCCAAGCAGTCAGACGTAGAGAAACTAGATTTGGATGCTTGAACGGACCCTGTATTAGAAGATCCTGCCTCATTGGCAGTGTCCATGGTGGGACAGATGACATGTCACCTAGGTCTGCATACCAAGTCCTGCGTGGCCACGCAGGCGCTATCAGAATCACCGAAGCCTTCTCCTGCTTGATTCTGGCGACCAGACGCGGGAGGAGAGGAAACGGTGGAAAAACATAAGCCAGATTGAAGGACCAAGGCGCTGCTAGAGCATCTATCAATACTGCCTTGGGGTCCCGGGACCTGGACCCGTAGAGAAGAAGTTTGGCGTTCTGACGGGACGCCATCAGATCCAATTCTGGAGTGCCCCATAGCTGAGTAAGCTGAGCAAATACCTCCGGGTGGAGTTCCCACTCCCCCGGGTGAAAAGTCTGACGACTTAGAAAATACGCCTCCCAGTTGTCTACTCCTGGGATGTGAATTGCTGAGAGATGGCAGGAGTGATCCTCCACCCACCTGATTATTTTGGTTACTTCCGTCATCGCTAGGGAACTCTTTGTTCCCCCCTGATGATTGACGTAAACTACTTTCGTGATGTTGTCCGACTGAAATCTGATGAATTTGGCCGCAGCTAGTTGAGGCCATGCCTGAAGAGCATTGAATATCGCCCTCAGTTCCAGAATGTTTATCGGGAGAAGCGTTTCTTCCTGAGACCATAAGCCCTGAGCTTTCAGGGAGTCCCAGACCGCACCCCAGCCTAACAGACTGGCGTCGGTAGTTACAATGACCCACTCTGGCCTGCGGAAACATATTCCCTGAGACCAGGTAGTCCTGAGACAACCACCAGAGAAGAGAATCTCTGGTCTCCTGGTCCAACTGAATTTGAGGAGACAAATCTGCATAATCCCCATTCCACTGTTTGAGCATGCATAGTTGCAATGGTCTGAGGTGTATCCGAGCAAAAGGGACTATGTCCATTGCCACTACCATTTATCCGATTGTCTCAAAGCACTGAGCCACAGATGGCCGGGGAATGGAATGAAGAACTCGGCAAGTAGTTAAGAGTTTTAATTTTCTGACCCCCGTCAGAAATATTTTCATTTCTACCGAGTCTATTAGAGTCCCTAGGAAGGGAACCCTTGTGAGAAGGGAAAGAGAACCCTTTTTGATGTTCACCTTCCACCCGTGAGACCTCAGAAAGGCCAATACAATCTCCGTGTGAGACTTGGCTCTTTGTAAAGACGGCGTCTGAATTAAAATGTCATCTAGGCAAGGTGCCACTGCTATGCCCCGCGGTCTTAGTACCGCCAGAAGGGACCCTAGCACCTTTGTGAAAATTCTGGGAGCAGTGGCTAAGCCGAAAGGAAGAGCCACAAACTGGTAATGCTTGTCCAGAAAGCCAAACCTGAGAAACTGGTGATGATCTTTGTGGATAGGAATGTGTAGGTATGCATCCTTTAGATCCACGGTAGTCATATATTGAAATTCCTGGATCATTGGTAAGATTGTCCGAATGGTCTCCATTTTGAATGATGGGACTCTGAGGAATCTGTTTAGAATTTTTAGATCCAGGATGGCTCTGAAAGTTCCCTCTTTTTTGGGAACCACAAACAGGTTTGAGTAAAAACCCAGCCCTTGTTCCATGATTGGAACTGGGTGGATCACTCCCATTGCATGTAGATCTTCTACATAGCATAAAAATGCCTCTTTCTTTGTCTGATCTGTAGCCAGACGTGAAATGTGGAACCTCCCCCTTGGAGGAGAACCCTTGAATTCTAGAAGATATCCCTGGGATACAATATCTAACGCCCAAGGATCGTGTACATCTCTTGCCCAGGCCTGAGCGAAGAGAGAGAGTCTGCCCCCTACTAGATCCGGTCCCGGATCGGGGGCTACCCCTTCATGCTGTCTTGGTGGCAGCTGCAGGCTTTTTGGCCTGTTTCCCCTTATTCCAGCCCTGGTAAGGCTTCCAAGTTGCCTTGGGCTGTGAAGCGTTACCCTCTTGCTTTGCAGACAGAGAGGATGAAGCAGGGCCGTTTCTGAAATTACGAAAGGAACGAAAATTAGCTTTGTTCTTTGTCTTAAAGGACTTGTCCTGAGGGAGAGCATGGCCTTTTCCCCCGGTGATTTCTGAAATAATCTCTTTCAATTCAGGCCCGAAGAGGGTCTTTCCTTTGAAAGGGATGTTCAAAAGCTTGGATTTAGACGACACATCGGCTGACCAGGACTTTAGCCATAGCGCCCTGCTCGCCAAAATGGCGAAACCTGATTTTTTTGCCGCTAACTTAGCTATTTAGAAAGCGGCGTCAGTGATAAAAGAATTAGCTAGCTTTAGAGCCTTAATTCTATCCATAATTTCCTCATATGAGGTCTCCGTCTAGAGCGATTCTTCCAGCGCCTCAAACCAGAAAGCGGCTGCAGTAGTTACAGGAATAATGCAGGCAATAGGCTGGAGAAGAAAACCTTGCTGAACAAAAATTTTCTTAAGTAACCCCTCTAACTTCTTATACATAGGGTCTTTGAAAGCACAACTGTCTTCAATTGGTATGGTTGTGCGTTTAGCAAGTGAAGAAACAGCCCCCTCCACCATAGGGACCGTCTGCCACGAGTCCCGCACAGGGTTAGATATGGGGAACATTTTCTTAAAAACAGGAGGGGGAACAAAGGGAACACCTGGTCTATCCCACTCCCTAGTAATGATATCCGCAATCCTCTTAGGGACCGGAAACGCATCCGTGTAAACAGGGACCTCTAGGTACTTGTCCATTTTATACCATTTCTCTGGGATCACCAAAGGGTCGCAGTCATCCAGAGTAGCTAATACCTCCCTAAGCAAAACGCGGAGGTGTTCTAGTTTAAATTTAAAAGCCAATGTATCTGAATCTGTCTGAGGAGGAACCCTTCCTGAATCAGAGACTTCTCCCTCAGACATCAAATCCCTCGCTCCCACTTCAGAGCGTTGTGAGGGTATATCGGATACGGCTACCAAAGCGTCAGAATGCTCATAATCTGTTCTTAAAATGGAGCTATCATGCTTTGCAGGTAACACGGGCAGTTTAGATAAGAAGGCTGTAAGGGAATTATCCATGACTGCTGCTAAGTCTTGTAATGTAAAAGGGTTAGACTCACTAGAGGTACTAGGCGTCGCTTGCGCGGGCGTAACTGGTTATGACACTTGGGGAGAGGCATACGAGCTACGCTCGTTACCTTCAGTCTGAGAATCATCTTGGGCCACATTCTTAAGTGCAACAATATGATCTTTAAAGTGTATAGACATATCAGTACAAGTGGGACACATTCTGAGAGGGGGTTCCACCATGGCTTCAAAACACATTGAACAAGGATTTTCCTTAGTGTCAGACATGTTTAACAGACTAGTAGTATACACAAACAGGCTTGGAAATCACTTTAATCAAATAAAAAACACAATTTGAAAAAACGTTACTGTGCCTTTAAGAGATAAAAAGCACACAATTTTACAAAACAGTGAGAAAATGCTATGTACCTAAATCCTCAATAAGATTGCACCACAAGTTTCAGAACGATTAACCCCTTAAGGCCCAAACCGGAGCAGCCTAAAGCCAACACCCGGTTAAACAGCAGCAGGATCCTCCATGTGAAGCAGCATGAACTTCTCTGCAATTCTAAGTGCGCATCTGAGGCGCAAAATTAGGCCCCTCCCACTCTACTCCGGAGCTGTGAGGCCTACTAAATCACTCCTAAGTGAATAAAAAACAGCCATGTGGTTAATAACCCGAGAAAGAACCCAAAAGGGCTTTCAAATGGCTAGATTTAGAGTTTTGTCGGTAAGGACCCGCGTATCTAACGCTGGCTTTTTTCTGGCCGCACCTTTAAAATAACTCTGCTATTGAGAGTCCACAGAATGGCTGCGTTAGGCTCCAAAAAAGGAGCGTAGAGCATATTTAACGCAACTTCAACTCTCGTTACCAGAGTTGCTTACAGACGCGGCCAGCCTCAAAAACGTGCTTGTGCACAATTCCCCCATAGAAAACAATGGGGCTGTTTGAGCTGAAAAAAAACCTAACACCTGCAAAAAGCCGCGTTCAGCTCCTAACGCAGCCCCATTGTTTGCTATGGGGAAACACTTCCTACGTCTGCACCTAACACCCTAACATGTACCCCGAGTCTAAACACCCCTAACCTTACACTTATTAACTCCTATTCTGCCGCCCCCGCTATCGCTGACCCCTGTATATTATTTTTAACCCCTAATCTGCCGCTCCGTAAACCGCCGCTACTTACATTATCCCTATGTACCCCTAATCTGCTGCCCCTAACACCGCCGACCCCTATATTATATTTA
This sequence comes from Bombina bombina, assembly GCF_027579735.1. NCBI lineage: Eukaryota > Metazoa > Chordata > Amphibia > Anura > Bombinatoridae > Bombina > Bombina bombina. The sequence continues at coordinate 836,738,486 of NC_069501.1, forward strand.
TTAACCCCTAATCTGCCCCCCACAACGTCGCCTCCACCTGCCTACACTTATTAACCCCTAATCTGCAGACTGGACCTGAGCGCTCCTATAATAAAGTTATTAACCCCTAATCCGCCTCACTAACCCTATAATAAATAGTATTAACCCCTAATCTGCCCTCCCTAACATCGCCGACACCTAACTTCAAACATCAACCCCTAATCTGCCGACTGGAGCTCACCGCTATTCTAATAAATGTATTAACCCCTAAAGCTAAGTCTAACCCTAACACTAACACCCCCCTAAATTAAATATAATTTTAATCTAACGAAATTAATTAACTCTTTTTAAATAAATTATTCCTATTCAAAGCTAAATACTTACCTGTAAAATAAATCCTAATATAGCTACAATATAAATTATAATTATATTATAGCTATTTTAGGATTTATATTTATTTTACAGGTAACTTTGTAATTATTTTAACCAGGTACAATAGCTATTAAATAGTTAAGAACTATTTAATAGCTAAAATAGTTAAAATAATTACAAATTTACCTGTAAAATAAATCCTAACCTAAGTTACAATTAAACCTAACACTACACTATCAATAAATTAATTAAATAAACTACCTATAATTATCTACAATTAAACCTAACACTACACTATCAATAAATAAATTAAATACAATTCCTACAAATAAATACAATGAAATAAACTAACTAAAGTACAAAAAATAAAAAAGAACTAAGTTACAAAAAAATTTAAAAATATTTACAAACATTAGAAATATATTACAACAATTTTAAACTAATTACACCTACTCTAAGCCCCCTAATAAAATAACAAAGCCCCCCAAAATAAAAAATTGCCCTACCCTATTCTAAATTACTAAAGTTCAAAGCTCTTTTACCTTACCAGCCCTGAACAGGGCCCTTTGCGGGGCATGCCCCAAGAAGTTCAGCCCTTTTGCCTATAAAAAAAAACATACAATACCCCCCCCAACATTACAACCCACCACCCACATACCCCTAATCTAACCCAAACCCCCCTTAAATAAACCTAACACTAAGCCCCTGAAGATCTCCCTACCTTGAGTCGTCTTCACCCAGCCGAGCCAAATTCTTCATCCAAGCGGAGCAAGAAGAGGTCCTCCATCCGGTAGAAGTCTTCATCCAAGAGGCATCTTCTATCGTCATCCATCTGGAGCGGAGCGGCAGCATCCTGAAGACCTCCGACGCGGAACATCCATCCTGGCCGACGACTGAACGACGAATGACTGTTCCTTTAAATGACGTCATCCAAGATGGCGTCCCTCAAATTCCGATTGGCTGATAGGATTCTATCAGCCAATCGGAATTAAGGTAGGAAAAATCTGATTGGCTGATTGAATCAGTCAATCAGATTGAGCTTGCATTCTATTGGCTGATCGGAACAGCCAATAGAATGCAAGCTCAATCTGATTGGCTGATTGGATCAGCCAATCGGATTGAACTTGATTCTGATTGGCTGATTCCATCAGCCAATCAGAATATTCCTACCTTAATTCCGATTGGCTGATAGAATCCTATCAGCCAATCGGAATTCAAGGGACGCAATCTTGGATGACGTCATTTAAAGGAACCGTCATTCGTCGTTCAGTCGTCGGCCAGGATGGATGTTCCGCGTCGGAGGTCTTCAGGATGCTGCCGCTCCGCTCCGGATGGATGACGATAGAAGATGCCTCTTGGATGAAGACTTCAATCGGATGGAAGACCTCTTCTGCCCCGCTTGGATGAAGACTTCTACCGGATGGAGGACCTCTTCTTGCTCCGCTTGGATGAAGAATTTGGCTCGGCTGGGTGAAGACGACTCAAGGTAGGGAGATCTTCAGGGGCTTAGTGTTAGGTTTATTTAAGGGGGGTTTGGGTTAGATTAGGGTTATGTGGGTGGTGGGTTGTAATGTTGGGGGGGGTATTGTATGTTTTTTTTACAGGTAAAAGAGCTGAACTTCTTGGGGCATGCCCCGCAAAGGGCCCTGTTCAGGGCTGGTAAGGTAAAAGAGCTTTGAACTTTAGTAATTTAGAATAGGGTAGGGCATTTTTTTATTTTGGGGGGCTTTGTTATTTTATTAGGGGGCTTAGAGTAGGTGTAATTAGTTTAAAATTGTTGTAATATATTTCTAATGTTTGTAAATATTTTTTAATTTTTTGTAACTTAGTTCTTTTTTATTTTTTGTACTTTAGTTAGTTTATTTCATTGTATTTATTTGTAGGAATTGTATTTAATTTATTTATTGATAGTGTAGTGTTAGGTTTAATTGTAACTTAGGTTAGGATTTATTTTACAGGTAAATTTGTAATTATTTTAGCTATTTTAGCTATTAAATAGTTCTTAACTATTTAATAGCTATTGTACCTGGTTAAAATAAATACAAAGTTACCTGTAAAATAAATATAAATCCTAAAATAGCTATAATATAATTATAATTTATATTGTAGCTATATTAGGATTTATTTTACAGGTAAGTATTTAGCTTTAAATAGGAATAATTTATTTAATAAGAGTTAATTAATTTCGTTAGATTTAAATTATATTTAATTTAGGGGGGTGTTAGTGTTAGGGTTAGACTTTAGGGGTTAATACATTTATTAGAATAGCGGTGAGCTCCGGTCGGCAGATTAGGGGTTAATGTTTGAAGTTAGGTGTCGGCGATGTTAGGGAGGGCAGATTAGGGGTTAATACTATTTATTATAGGGTTAGTGAGGCGGATTAGGGGTTAATAACTTTATTATAATAGCGGTGCGGTCCGGTCGGCAGATTAGGGGTTAATAAGTGTAGGCAGGTGGAGGCGACGTTGAGGGCGGCAGATTAGGGGTTAATAAATATAATATAGGGGTCGGCGGTGTTAGGGGCAGCAGATTAGGGGTACATAGCTATAATGTAGGTGGCCCCCGCTATCGCTGACCCCTGCATTTTATTATTAACCCCTAATCTGCCGCTCCGTACACCGCCGCAACCTACATTATAGCTATGTACCCCTAATCTGCTGCCCCTAACATTGCCGACCCCTATATTATATTTATTAACCCCTAATCTGCCACCCCAACGTCGCCGCTACCTAACTACACTTATTTACCCCTAAACTGCCGACCGGACCTCGCTAGATTAGATTTCTAACGCTCACTTCAGACACGACTCTAAATACCGGAGTTAGAAAGATCCCATTGAAAAGATAGGATACACAATTGACGTAAGGGGATCTGCGGTATGGAAAAGTCGCGGCTGAAAAGTGAGCGTTAGACCCTTTTTTGAGTGACTCCAAATACCGGCGGTAGCCTAAAACCAGCGTTAGGATCCTCTAACGCTGGTTTTCACGGCTACCGCCAAACTCCAAATCTAGGCCAAAGTGTCTTGCAAAACGATTTTTCCTTAGCTAAACAATCGATTGCCCTGAATAAGTGTCAACCAGTATATTAGCCCTATTATGTAAGCATTCAATTCCTTACTAAGTCTGTGAACATAGCTTAACCTCCCCTCATGGGGATATTGTCAGTCTCTTCTAGCATTATCTCAGTCTTGTCTAGAAATAAATGACTGAACATACCTTATTGCAGATCACCCTGCAAACTGTTCCCCCCAACTGAAGTTTTCTGGTACTCCCCAGTCCTGTGTGGGAACAGCAGTGGATTTTAGTTACAACACGCTAAAATCATTTTCCTCTCAGCAGAAATCTTTATCACTTTTCTGCTAGAGAGTAAATAGTACAAACCGGTACCATTTAAAATAACAAACTTTTGATTGAAGATAATAAAACTACAATTCTAACACCACATTCACTTTACCCTCCCGAGAGAGACCCTAGTGCTTAGAGCCGGCAAAGAGAATGACTGGGGGGGTGGAGCTAGAGGGGGAGCTATATGGACAGCTCTGCTGTGTGCTCTCTTTGCCACTTCCTGTAGGGAATGAGAATATCCCATAAGTAAAGGATGAATCCGTGGACTGGATACACCTTGCAAGAGAAATCTCCCCTCTGGTTCTAAAACCAATGCAGATTATATTTTGCCTGAACAATAGTTTTGGCAATCAGCATAATGAAAAAAATAATAACTTTATCCATACTAGCAGATAGGTACTTAATCTTTAAAAAATGGAAAATGAGAACTATTCCAAGTATTCCAGAGGTCAGGAACTCATTAAAGAAGCATTGTATACTGGAACAAAATGATACTAATATAAACAATGAAATAGACATTAGACAATTTTTTAACAAATGGTCTGTATTTATCAAAACATTTCTGGCCACGGAAATAGACTATACGATTTCCCCATTTAGGAACTCTGAGTTAGTTTTACTGGATATTTGGTAATATAGCAGGACAAGCCGGAAGATGTTGATTTACTCTTTTTTTTTGCCTCGGGTCTCCTGACTGAGTTCCCCTCCCCCTTCTTTTTTTTTTTTGTGTTGTTTGGTTGGTTATGGGTAGAGGGTATTATAGGATATAAAATGACTCAGCAGTTTAAAAGAGAAATTCAAGGTCGTTTTTGTTAACTATTTAAACTAGTCAAGTTGCAATTTAAACTATGTTAATGTTACACTATGTTATGTTTTTTATGACCATATCTATTACTGGCCTTGCATGGCGTAAACTATTTGTTTAAACATCATCATGCTGAATAAAATAAAAAGGAAAAAAAATGTTGGATTGAAATATTTAGGAACAAAATGACTCCCTTGTTGCTATTAACTATGTACAAAATAGAAAATGACACAAAATTGTTGTTTTTTTCCATATTACGGTATTTCTGAAAACAATGGTTATTATTTAAAAATGCTTGGTTTGTTTAAAAAAAAAAAAAAAAACAAGTATAAGTTGTGTGGTTGCCTAACAGAAAAAATACTAGAAAACTATGTGTAAATGCAATGATGACCAAATAACTAAAAACACCATTACCTCAGGGGCGTCAAAACAGCTCAGAAGTGAGAAGTAGTGATGTCACGAACAGTTCTGCCGTGAATAGTTCGCAGCGAACATAGCATGTTCGCGTTCGCAGCGGACGGCGAACATATGCGATGTTCGATCCGCCCCCCTATTCGTCATCATTGAGTAAACATTGACCCTGTAGCTCACAGTCACAAGACACATTCCAGCCAATCAGCAGCAGACACTCCCTCCCAGACCCTCCCACCTCCTGGACAGCATCCATTTTAGATTCATTCGGAGCCTGCATTCTTAGTGAGAGGAGGGACAGTGTAGCTGCTGCTGATTTAATAGGGAAATCGATAGCTAGGCTAGTGTATTCAGTGTCCACTACAGTTCTGAAGGACTCATCTGATCTCTGCTGTAAGGACAGCACCCCAAAAAGCCCTTTTTAGCGCTAGAACATCAGTCTGCTTTTTTTTTCCCCCTGTGTAATCTAATTGCAGCCTGCCTGCCAGCTCAGGCTCACAGGGTATACTATGCCCACTTGCCCAGTGCCACCACTCATATCTGGTGTAACAGTAGTGTACATTTAAAAAAAATCAAAAAACTTTTTTTAATTTGAAATAATAGCAGTCATTTTCCTTCACACGTGTGCGTTTGAGGTCCTGCCAGGGCACAGTGTGACACCAGTACAAGTCATATCTGGTAAAAAAAAGTAGTGTACATTTAAAATAAAAAAAAAACCTTTTTTTAATTTGAAATAATAAGTCATTTTCCTTCACACGTGTGCGTTTGAGGTCCTGCCAGGGCACAGTGTGACACCAGTGCAAGTCATATCTGCTAAAACAGTAGTGTACATTTAAAAAAAAAACCTTTTTTATTGTGAAATAATAGCAGTCAGTTTCCCTCACACGTGTGCGCTCCAGGTCCTGCCAGAGCACAGTGTCACACCAGTGCAAGTCATATCTATTAAAACAGTAGTGTACATACATTTAAAAAAAACAAAACCTTTTTTTACTGTGAAATAATAGCAGTCAGTTTCCCTTAAAAGTATGCGTTCCACAGTGTCACACCAGTGCAAGTCATATCTGCTAAAACAGTAGTGTACATACATTAAAAAAAAACAAAACCTTTTTTATTGTGAAATAATAGCAGTCAGTTTCCCTCACACGTGTGCGCTCCAGGTCCTGCCAGGGCACAGTGTCACACCAGTGCAAGTCATATCTACTAAAACAGTAGTTTACATACATTTAAAAAAAAAAAAAAACTTTTTTTTACTGTGAAATAATAGCAGTCAGTTTCCCTCACACGTGTGCGCTCCAGGTCCTGCCAGGGCACAGTGTCACACCAGTGCAAGTCATATCTGCTAAAACAGTAGTGTACATTTAAAAAAAAAAAAACCTTACACTACCTGAACGATACAACATCATACCTGATGTTTTAAAGCACGTTATTCCAAACAATTTAGGAATGTTAGGTGATTTATGCCCTTTATGGATTAAAACCAGACTCTGCATCAACTATGTAATTTTCCATGGGAGTTTGCCGTGGATCCCCCTCCGGCATACCACAGTCCAGGTGTTAGTCCCCTTGAAACAACTTTTCCATCACTTTTGTGGCTAGAAAGAGTCCCTGTGGGTTTTAAAATTCGCCTGCCTATTGAAGTCTATGGCGGTTCACCCGGTTCGCCGGTTCGCGAACTTTGTGGAAGTTCGCCGTTCGCGAACGCAAAATTTTAGGTTCGCGACATCACTAGTGAGAGAAATGTTTTGCAATTTTGAGAAGTGATTGAGCATATTGAAGACTTCACAAGCCTATCCCTGGCACATATGTGTCCCTAGTTGGCTTTAGCAGAGATGATAAGAAAATAATTACAAAACAATAAGGGTTTGGTAAAATAATGACAGTTGCAAACCTTGTCTACTCCAGCATCCAGTCTGGGTTGGCTCCTCCAAATAAGACAAGTGGGGAGTAGAGTTTGTTGTTGAAAAACATTTGCAACAAAAAGGGTGTTTATGTGTTCCAACTATTGCAAAACTCAATTTTCTCACTGTACAGACATGGATTGCGGGATGAAACTGCAGTTTTGTAAGAATAAAGTGGCTCATTTGCTTCACTAGTAGAATCTTTGACCTAGATTACGAGTTGTGCGTTATCCTTAAAAAGCAACTTTGACCGGTCCCAACGCTGCTTTTTAACGCCCGCTGGTATTATGAGTCTTGCAGGTACAGGTGTACCGCTCACTTTTTTGTGCAGACTCTGAAATACCGCAAATCCACTTACGTCAATTGCGCATCCTATATTTTCAATGGGACTTGCATAGCGCCGGTATTACGAGTCTGACTAAAAGTGAGCGGTAGACCCTCTCCTGTCAAGTCTGGTACCGCATTTTAAAGTCAGTAGTTAAGAGTTTTACACTACAACGCCGTAGCATAAAACTCTTAACTTAAGTGCTAAAAAGTACACTAACACCCATAAACTACCTATTAACCCCTAAACCAAGGCCCCCCCCACATCGCAAACACTAAAATATATTTTTTAACCCCTAATCTGCCGAACAGGTCATCGCCGCCACTATAATAAATATATTAACCCCTAAATGGCTGCACTCCCGCATCGCAAACATTAGTTAAATATTATTAACCCCTAATCTGCCGTCCCTAACATCGCCGACACCTACCTACATTTATTAACCCCTAATCTGACGCCGCCAATGTCGCCGCCACTATAGTCAAGTTATTAACCCCTAAATCTAAGTCTAACCCTAACACCCCCTAACTTAAATATAATTTAAATAAATATAAATAATATTACTATAATTAACTAAATTATTCCTATTTAATTCCTAGTTACAATGTAGCTATCTTAGGGTTTATTCTTATTTTACAGGCAACTTTGTATTTATTTTAACTAGGTACAATAGTTATTAAATAGTTATTAAATATTTAATAACTACCTAGTTAAAATAAAGACACATTTACCTGTAAAATAAAACCTAACCTAAGTTACAATTACACCTAACACTACACTACAATTAAATTAATTACCTAAATTAAATACAATTAATTACAATAAAATAAAATTATCTAAAGTACAAAAAAAAACAACTAAATTACAGAAAAATAATAAAGAAATTAAACTAATTACACCTAATCTTATCCCCCTAACAAAATAAAAAAGCCCCACAAAATAAAAAAACCCTACCCTAAACTAAATTACAAATAGCCCTTAAAAGGGCCTTTTGCGGGATATTGCCCCAAAGTAATCAGCTCTTTTACCTGGAAAAAAAATTACAATTCCCTCCCCCAACATTAAAACCCACCACCCACAGAACCAACCCTACTCTAAAACCCACCCAATCCCCCCTTAAAAAACCTAACACTAACACCCTGAAGATCACCTTACCGGGAGACGTCTTTACCCAGCCAGGCTGAAGTCCTCAATGAAGCCGAGAGAAGTCTTCATCCAAGCCGGGCGAAGTGGTCCTCCAGATGGGCAGAAGTCTTCATCCAGACGGCATCTTCTATCTTCATCCATTCGGCGTGGAGCGGGTCCATCTTCAAGAATTCCGACGCGGAGCATCCTCTTCAAGCGACGGCTAAACACAGAATGAAGGTTCCTTTAAATGACGTCATCCAAGATGGTGTCCCTTCAATTCCGATTGGCTGATAGAATTCTATCAGCCAATCAGAATTAAGGTAGAAAAAATCCTATTGGCTAATGAAATCAGCCAATAAGATTTAAGTTCAATCCTATTGACTGATTGCATCTGTGTTTATCCGTCGTTTGAAGAGGATGCTCCGCATCGGATGTCTTGAAGATGGACCCGCTCCACGCCGGATGGATGAAGAAAGAAGATGCCGTCTGGATGAAGACTTCTGCCCGTCTGGAGGACCACTTCACCCGGCTTGGATGAAGACTTCTCTCGGCTTCGTTGAGGACTTCGGCCCGGTTGGGTGAAGACGTCTCCCGGTAAGGTTATCTTCAGGGGGTTAGTGTTAGGTTTTTTTAAGGAGGGATTTGGTGGGTTTTAGAGTAGGGTTGGTTGTGTGGGTGGTGGGTTTTAATGTTGGGGGAATTGTAAAATTTTTCTGGTAAAAGAGCTGATTACTTGTATTGTTAGGTGTAATTGTAACTTAGGTTAGGTTTTATTTTTCAGGTACTTTTGTATTTATTTTAGCTAGGTAGTTATTAAATAGTTAATAACTATTTAATAACTATTGTACCTAGTTAAAATAAATACAAAGTTGCCTGTAAAATAAAAATAAACCCTAAGCTAGCTACAATGTAACTATTAATTATATTGTAGCTAGCTTAGGGTTTATTTTACAGGTGAGTATTTAGTTTTAAATAAGAATTATTTAGTTAATTGTAGTAATTTTATTTAGATTTATTTAAATTATATTTAAGTTAGCGGGGGTTAGGGTTAGATTTAGGATTAGGGGTTAATATGTTTATTATAGTGGTGTTGGGGCGACATTGGGGGCAGCAGATTAGGGGTTAATAAATATAATGTAGGTGTCGGCGATGTTGGGGGCAGCAGATTAGTTCATAAGTATAATGTAAGTGGCAGCGGTGTCCGGAGCGGCAGATTAGGGGTTAATAATATAATGCAGGTGTCGGCGATGTTGGGGGCAGCAGATTAGGGGTTAATAAGTTTAAGATTAGGGGTGTTTAGACTTGGGATTCATGTTAGGGTGTTAGGTGTAGACATAAATGTATTTTCCCCATAGGAATCAATGGGGTTGCATTAGGAGCTTTACACTGCTTTTTTGCAGGTGTTAGTTTTTTTTTCAGCCAGCTATCCCCCATTGATTCCTATGGGGAAATCGCGCACTAGCACGTTTAGCCAGCTCACCGCTAACGTAAGCAGCGCTGGTATTGAGGTGAGATGTGGAGCTAAATTTTGCTCTACGCTCACTTTTTTGCGGTTAACGCCGGGTTTGTAAACTAACACCCATAAACTACCTATTAACCCCTAAACCAAGGCCCCCCCACATCGCAAACACTAAAATATATTTTTTAATCCCTAATCTGCCGAACAGGTCATCGCCGCCACTATAATAAATATATTAACCCCTAAATCGCTGCACTCCCGCATCGCAAACATTAGTTAAATATTATTAACCCCTAATCTGCCGTCCCTAACATCGCCGACACCTACCTACATTTATTAACCCCTTTATTAACCCCTAATCTGACGCCGCCAATGTCGCCGCCACTATAGTCAAGTTATTAACCCCTAAATCTAAGTCTAACCCTAACACCCCCTAACTTAAATATAATTTAAATAAATATAAATAATATTACTATAATTAACTAAATTATTCCTATTTAATTCCTAGTTACAATGTAGCTATCTTAGGGTTTATTCTTATTTTACAGGCAACTTTGTATTTATTTTAACTAGGTACAATAGTTATTAAATAGTTATTAAATATTTAATAACTACCTAGTTAAAATAAAGACACATTTACCTGTAAAATAAAACCTAACCTAAGTTACAATTACACCTAACACTACACTACAATTAAATTAATTACCTAAATTAAATACAATTAATTACAATAAAATAAAATTATCTAAAGTACAAAAAAAAACAACTAAATTACAGAAAAATAATAAAGAAATTAAACTAATTACACCTAATCTTATCCCCCTAACAAAATAAAAAAGCCCCACAAAATAAAAAACCCTACCCTAAACTAAATTACAAATAGCCCTTAAAAGGGCCTTTTGCGGGGCATTGCCCCAAAGTAATCAGCTCTTTTACCTGGAAAAAAAATTACAATTCCCTCCCCCAACATTAAAACCCACCACCCACAGAACCAACCCTACTCTAAAACCCACCCAATCCCCCCTTAAAAAACCTAACACTAACACCCTGAAGATCACCTTACCGGGAGACGTCTTTACCCAGCCAGGCCGAAGTCCTCAATGAAGCCGAGAGAAGTCTTCATCCAAGCTGGGCGAAGTGGTCCTCCAGATGGGCAGAAGTCTTCATCCAGACGGCATCTTCTATCTTCATCCATTCGGCGCGGAGCGGGTCCATCTTCAAGAATTCCGACGCGGAGCATCCTCTTCAAACGACGGCTAAACACAGAATGAAGGTTTCTTTAAATGACGTCATCCAAGATGGTGTCCCTTCAATTCCGATTGGCTGATAGAATTCTATCAGCCAATCAGAATTAAGGTAGAAAAAATCCTATTGGCTAATGAAATCAGCCAATAAGATTTAAGTTCAATCCTATTGACTGATTGCATCTGTGTTTATCCGTCGTTTGAAGAGGATGCTCCGCATCGGATGTCTTGAAGATGGACCCGCTCCACGCCGGATGGATGAAGAAAGAAGATGCCGTCTGGATGAAGACTTCTGCCCGTCTGGAGGACCACTTCACCCGGCTTGGATGAAGACTTCTCTCGGCTTCGTTGAGGACTTCGGCCCGGTTGGGTGAAGACATCTCCCGGTAAGGTTATCTTCAGGGGGTTAGTGTTTGGTTTTTTAAGGGGGGATTTGGTGGGTTTTAGAGTAGGGTTGGTTGTGTGGGTGGTGGGTTTTAATGTTGGGGGAATTGTAAAATTTTTCTGGTAAAAGAGCTGATTACTTGTATTGTTAAGTGTAATTGTAACTTAGGTTAGGTTTTATTTTACAGGTACTTTTGTATTTATTTTAGCTAGGTAGTTATTAAATAGTTAATAACTATTTAATAACTATTGTACCTAGTTAAAATAAATACAAAGTTGCCTGTAAAATAAAAATAAACCCTAAGCTAGCTACAATGTAACTATTAGTTATATTGTAGCTAGCTTAGGGTTTATTTTACAGGTGAGTATTTAGTTTTAAATAAGAATTATTTAGTTAATTGTAGTAATTTTATTTAGATTTATTTAAATTATATTTAAGTTAGCGGGGGTTAGGGTTAGATTTAGGATTAGGGGTTAATATGTTTATTATAGTGGTGTTGGGGCGACATTGGGGGCAGCAGATTAGGGGTTAATAAATATAATGTAGGTGTCGGCGATGTTGGGGGCAGCAGATTAGTTCATAAGTATAATGTAAGTGGCAGCGGTGTCCGGAGCGGCAGATTAGGGGTTAATAATATAATGCAGGTGTCGGCGATGTGGGGGGCGGCAGATTAGGGGTTAATAAGTTTAAGATTAGGGGTGTTTAGACTTGGGATTCATGTTAGGGTGTTAGGTGTAGACATAAATGTATTTCCCCATAGGAATCAATGGGGCTGCATTAGGAGCTTTACACTGCTTTTTTGCAGGTGTTAGTTTTTTTTCAGCCAGCTATCCCCCATTGATTCCTATGGGGAAATCCGCACTAGCACGTTTAGCCAGCTCACCGCTAACGTAAGCAGCGCTGGCATTGAGGTGAGATGTGGAGCTAAATTTTGCTCTACGCTCACTTTTTTGCGGTTAACGCCGGGTTTGTAAAAACCTGTAATACCAGCGCTGTCTGTAAGTGAGCGGTGAGCATAAACTGCTCGTTAGCACCATACAGGCTCTAACACAAAACTCGTAATCTAGGCATTTGTCTTTTTAGAAACAGTTTTAGAATTTAAGCAATGTATAAAAAAACAACTTTTCTAAAAGGGAAAAGCATCTTGGTTCTAGGCCAAAATCTCTAGAAATCAAAAACAATGGCCCAGATTACGAGTTTTGTGTTAGAGGCTGTGCGGTGCTAACGAGCAGTTTTCCCTCACCGCTCACTTACATGCAGCGCTGGTATTACGAGTTTTCAGAAACACGTCGTTAAAAGACAAGAAGTGAGTGTTGAGCAAAATTTTGCTCATTACCGCACTCCAATACCAGTGCTGCTTAAGTCAGCGGTGAGCTGGTCGTACGTGTTCGTGCACGATTTCCCCATAGGAATCAACAGAGAGAGCTGGCTGAAAAAAAGTCTAACACCTGCAAAAAAGCAGCGTAAAACTCCTTAACGCAGCTCCATTGATTCCTATGGGGAAATAAAAGTTATGTCTACACCTAACCCCCTAACATGAACCCCGAGTCTAAAAACCCCTAATCTTACACTTATTAACCCCTAATCTGCCGCCCCTGACATCGCCGACACCTGCTAATCTGCCGCCCCTGACATCGCCGACACCTGCATTATATTATTAACCCCTAATCTGCTGCTCCGGACACCGCTGCCACCTACATTATACTTTTGAACCCCTAATCTGATGCCCCCCCCACATCGCCGACACCTACATTATATTTATTAAGCCTTAATCTGCCGCCCCAAATGTTGCCGCAATTTACCTACATTTATAAACCCCTAATCTGCCGCCCCCAAAGTCGCCACCACTATATTAAAGTTATTAACCCCTAAACCTAAGTCTATCCCTAACCCTAACACCCCCTAACTTAAATATAATTACAATAAATCTAAATAAATATTCCTATCATTAAATAAATTATTCCTATTTAAAACTAAATACCTGTAAAATAAACCCTAAACTAGCTAAAATAGCTAACTAATAGTTACATTGTAGCTAATATAGGGTTTATTTTTTATTTTACAGGCAAGTTTGTATTTATTTTAACTAGGTAGAATAGTTATTAAATAGTTATTAACTATTTAATAACTACCTAGCTAAAATAAATACAAAAGTACCTGTAAAATAAAACCTAACCTAAGTTACACTAACACCTAACACTACACTATACTTATTGGCTGATTGGATCAGCCAATAGGATTGAACTTCAATCCTATTGGCTGATTGCATCAGCCAATAGGATTTTTTCTACCTTAATTCTGATTGGATGATAGAATTCTATCAGCCAATCAGAATCTAAGGGACGCCATCTTGGATGACGTCACTTAAAGGTACCTTCATTCTGCTTTAGTCGTCGGATGAAGAGGATGCTCTTGAAGATGGACCCGCTCCGCGCCAGATTTATGAAGATAGAAGATGCCGTCTGGATGAAGACTTCTGCCCGTCTGGAGGACCACTTCGCCCGGCTTGGATGAAGACTTCTCCCGGCTTCGTTGAGGACTTCCGTCCGGCTTGGATGAAGACTTCTCCCAGTAAGTTGATCTTCAGGGGGTTAATGTTAGGTTTTTTTAAGGGTGTATTGGGTGGGTTTTATTTTTAGGTTAGGGACTTTGGGCCTGCAAAAGAGTTAACTGCCCTTTTAAGGGCAATGCCCATCCAAATTACCTTTTCAGGGCAATGGGGAGCTTAAGTTTTTTAGATAGTATTTTATTTGGGGGGTTGGTTGTGTGGGTGGTGGGTTTTACTGTTGGGGGGTTGTTTGAATTTTTTTTTATTATTATTTTCTGTAATTTAGTGTTTTTTATGTAGTTTAGCTAATTTAATGTAATTTAGGTAATTGTATTTAATTTAGTTAATTTATTTAATTATAGTGTAGTGTTAGGTGTTAGTGTAACTTAGGTTAGGTTTTATTTTACAGGTACTTTTGTATTTATTTTAGCTAGGCAGTTATTAAATAGTTAATAACTATTTAATAACTATTCTACCTAGCTAAAATAAATACAAACTTGCCTTAAAATAAAAATCAACCCTAAGATAGCTACAATGTAACTATTAGTTATATTGTAGGTAGCTTAGGGTTTATTTTACAGGTAAGTATTTAGTTTTAAATAGGAATAATTTATATAATGATAGGAATATTTATTTAGAATTATTGTAATTATATTTAAGTTAGTGGGTGTTAGGTTTAGGGTAAGACTTAGATTTAGGGGTTAATAACTTTAATATAGTGGCGGCAACGTTGGGGCGGCAGATTAGGGGTTAATAAATGTAGGTAGGTGGCGGCAATTTTAGGGATGGCAGATTAGGGGTTAATAATATTTAACTAATGTTTGTGTGATGGGAGTGCGGCGGTTTAGGGGTTAATATATTTATTATAGTGGTGGCGAGGTTGGGGGCTGCAGATTAGGGTTTAAAAAGTGTAGGTAGGTTGCGGCGACATTGGGGGTGGCAGATTAGGGGTTAATAGATATAATGTAGGATATAATGTAGGTGTCGGCGATGTTGGGGGCAGCAGATTAGGGGTTCATAAATATAATGTAGGTGGCGGCGGTGTCCGAAGCGGCAGATTAGGGGTTAATCATTTTATTATAGTATTTGCGATGTGGGAGGGCCTCAGTTTAGGGGTTAATAGGTAGCTTATGGGTGTTAGTGTACTTTTTAGCACTTTAGTTATGAGATTTATGCTACAGCGTTGTACCATAAAACTCATAACTACTGACTTTTAAATGCGTTAGGGTTCTTGATAGGGTAGGGTGTACTGCTCACTTTTTGGCCTCCCAGGACAGACTCGTAATACCGGCGCTATGGAAGTCCCATAGACAAAAGACTTTACGAAGTTTACGTAAGTCGTTTTGCAGTAAGGCCAAAGAAGTGTGCGGTACACCTATACCTGCAAGACTTGTAATACCAGCGGGTGTAAAAAAGCAGTGTTAGGACCTCTTAACGCTGCTTTTTTACCCTAATGCACAACTCGTAACCTAGCCGACAGTTTTTACACTTAACAAGTAAGAGAAAATGTATAACACAATTTTACAGTATAATACATATGAATAATACTTTATACATGCATGCATTGTTTACTCATAAAACCCGAGCTCAAATGGATAAAGCAATAACGCATTTGTTGTTAAACAAATGCCATTGATTTCACAACCTCTAAATAGATATGTTATTATCACCATAGCACAATATGAAATACTGTTTACACAAGAAAGTTTAGAAGAAATCACACTTCCATTGGGGGTTGGGACAGTACTGTCTCCACTGTGCATACAGTGAGAGAAAAGATAAGCAGGATTTTCTTTAAATATAATGAAATGCTAATGAGGCCTCAATTAGCAGGGACCGCTATTTCATTTACAGGAATATACCTGTAGGACCAATTTCCAATATATTTCAAACTCTACAACTGGTATTTCAAGTCATTGTAAACACTTTAAGGGGAACCAAGTTTACAGGTAACTGTCCCTTTGAGAACATCTAAAATAGCACTATTGTGTTTTGTCTATGTTATTGGTTGTGCAAAAGAAGGAGGTGGCATTAAACACTCAATTGAGTGTGTACTGATACATCCGCAAGGCCGGCTCAACAATGGGACCAAGTGGGTTCACTGGATCCAGGTACCACTTGACAAGGGGCAGCACTTCAGTGACCACTCTTGTCCTTTGTCTCTCTGGGAGAAGTCACAGGCTCCCAGCATAAAGACACAGAACTGGTCAGGGGCGACATTCAAGGTGGAACCAGTGCATCTCTTTCATAACCTCCTTCCCACGTATTGCACAAATGTGCATAAGCATTGGCTGCTTGCAGGAATACAAGCAGGCTTAGTAAGGTCAGCGACCAAGCTAGTAGGTTGATATGCTAATCAGTAGTGTTGCAATATCTTAAACCAGCCCTGTACATGTGAAGCTGGGCGCATAGGGCGCATAGGTTCTTAACTTAGTACATTGGGCCCTTAATGTTATTATTGCTATTGTTATTATTGCTTGAGTGCAAGGGTTTCTGTTTTGTACTTGTCATAAGTATAGAGAACTTAGTTATCATGAACTCAAACAAGTAAGGTCTATTGGTAAAAATATTGCAACCTCGTTTTCACTCCTCACAGCATCAATTGTGCTAAACTTATAATCTAGGCCTTAATATTTATGATATAATTATTTTAGAACTCTAAAAACGAGGAAACATTTGCCTGATATTTAATGTTAGTATATCCTAAACAGAAAATGTGCTTTACCTATTCAGAGATATGCAGTTTATTCTTTTTAATGGTGCTGTGCTATATTTAATGAGACTCTACACACGATATTTTAAAGTGATTGTATTCTAAAATAACATCTGGTTGCTATGGCGATGACCTAGGGACTCATTTTAAAACAGTGAGAACGTACAAAACACAGGGGTATGTGCACTGTTTTATTTTAGATTTTGAAAACAATGTACAACAAACTATGAAACAATTGTATAAAATAAAGCAGAGATATATATTTTCAAGTCCTGGGAGAGGTCATTTGGTGAGAATTCTGTCTGTATATATCTTATTGTACAAAAGGTCTAGTTTACGTTTTCTTCATAAATATTAATGTTATACTTTTTATAAATCTCACTATGTGCCTAGAGGCATACAGCTGCACTTTAGTGGCCTAGATTTATTAAAGCTCACTGGGACTGTGTGATCTTCAACTATGATATTACACAGAAGTTTGAGGTACCTAGGAGAATTCATTAAATGGGAATTTTGCAAGGACAACTATGTATTTCACTAAGGGGTGTTACATTTCTTCATGAGAAGAAGATACAAATGCAGTACAATACTATTCTCATTTAATGAAATGCAAATTCTATTCACATTAGAAATTGTATTTTTTATTTTGTGCATAATTATAAATAATGTATTTGATCATTTTTGCTAAAAAAAAGTGTATAAAGATTCATAATGGATTTATTTGCCTAATTCATTATTTTTTCTAATTTTTTTTACTATTATATAAAGGACTGAATTTATAAATATGAATTTTAAAAAATCCAGTTTAATTTGCCTTTTCTATAATAAAAAAGTGTAGTGGACATGTGGGCCTTGATCCGATATGCAATGTCACCCGCAAAAGCCGGCAACGCCAAATTATTTCTGCCTTCGGCCGTAGTTTTTTGGCCCATAGACAGGTATACCAAACCAGCGCAGTTTGGTATCCAATATACAAATAAAATCTAACACCTAACGCATGCGCAATGTCTATCTACCTGTCAACCGCGATCCCCCGCCGCAATCCCTAATAAAGTATTTAACCCCTAAACCGCCGCTCCCGGATCCCGCTGCCACCTACATTAACTACCCCCTAATGTGAGCCCCTTACTCCGCCGCCACCTACATTACCTACCTCCTAATGTGAGCCCCTTACACCGCCGCCACCTATATTAACTACCCCCTAATGTGAGCCCCTTACTCCGCCGCCACCTACATTACCTACCCCCTAATGTGATCTCCTTACACCGCCGCCACCTACATTACCTACCCCCTAATGTGAGCTCCTACCCCGCCGCCAGCTATATTAAAATTATTAACCCCTAATCTAATCCCCCTACCCCGCCGCCAGCTATATTAAAATTATTAACCACTAATCTAATCCCCATACCCCGCCTCCAGCTATATTAAATTAATTAACCCCTAAAATACTAAAATATCCCTACCACTAAACCTAAGTCTAACCCTACAAATAGCCCTGAAAAGGGCTTTTTGCGTGGCATTACCCCAAAGTAAACAGCTCTATTGCCAGCCTTTAAAAGGGCCTTTTGCGGGCCATTGCCCCAAAGTAATCAGCTCTTTTACTAGCCCTTAAAAGGGCTTTTTGCGGGGCATTGTCACAAAGTAATCAGCTCTTTTGCCTGTAATCTAAATCCCCCTACACCGCCGCCACCTATAATAAATGTATTACCCCCTAATCTTATCCCCCTACACCGCCGCAACCTATATTAAAATTATTAACCCCTAATCTAATCCCCCTACACTGCCGCCACCTATATTAACTATATTAACCCTAATTATATTAGGGTTAATATAGTTAATATAGTTATTATATATATTAACTATATTAACCCTATCTAACTCTAACACCCCTAACTTAATTATTATTAAAATAAATCTAAATAATATCAATAATATTAACTAAATTATTCCTATTTAAAACTAAATACTTACCTATAAAATAAACCCTAAGATAGCTACAATATAATTAATAATTATATTGTAGCTATTTTAGGGTTTATATTTATTTTACAGGTAACTTGGTATTTGATTTAACTAAAATACAATTAAATACACTAAACTAAATTACAAAAAAAAAACCCCACTAAATTACAAAAAATAAAAAAAGATTACAAGAATTTTAAGCTACTTACACCTAATCTAAGCTCCCTAATAAAATAATAAAGCCCCCAAAATAAAAAAGTAACCAGCTCTTTTACCAGCCCTTAAAAGGGCTTTTTGTGGGGCATTTCCCCAAAGTAATCAGCTCTTTTGCCTGTAAAAAAACACAATACCACCCCCCAACATTACAACCCACCACCCACATACCCCTACTCTAAACCCACCCAAACCCCCCTTAAAAAACCCCCAGAAGATCTCCCTACCTTGAGTCGTCTTCACCCAGCCGGGCCGAACTCTTCATCCAGATGTGGTCCTCCATCCCATTCTCCAAGCAGCAAAGAAGAGGTCTTCCATCCCGGCGATGTCTTCATCCAAGCGGCAAAGAAGAGGTCTTCCATCCCGGCGATGTCTTCATCCAAGCGGCAAAGAAGAGGTCCTCCATCGGGGTGAAGTCTTCCTCCAAGCGGCATCTTCAATCTTCTTTCTTCCGGCTTCTTCCAACCTCCTACGCGGAACATCCAGATTGCCCGACGACTGAACGACGAATGAAGTTTCCTTTAAATGACGTCATCCAAGATGGCGTCCCTTGAATTCTGATTGGCTGATAGGATTCTATCAGCCAATCGGAATAAAGGTAAGAAAATCTGATTGGCTGATTCAATCAGCCAATCAGATTCAAGTTCAATCCGATTGGCTGATCCAATCAGCCAATCAGATTGAGCTTGCATTCTATTGGCTGTTCTGATCAGAGCGGCGGGGTAGGGGGCTCACATTAGAGGGTAATATAGTTAAAATAGGTAGCGGCAGGGTAGGGGGCTCACATTAGGGGGGTAATATAGTTAAAATAGGTAGCGGCGGTGTAGGGGGCTCACATTAGGGGGTAATATAGATAATGTAGCTGGCGGCGGGGTCATGGAGCGGTGGTTTAGGGTTTAATACATTTATTGTTAGGAGTGAGAGGGGGGACTGAGGATAGAGGGGTATACGTGTCGGGCTATGTTTGGGAGGTGTGTTAGACAGTACGGGTGATTTAATAACTTAGTCAGGTTTTTTTATGCGGCGGCAGTTTCTAAAGTGCCGTAAGTCACTGGCGACTCCAGAAATTTGTACTTACGCAGATTTCTGGACATCGCTGGTTTGTCAGACTTACGGCACTTTAGCATCTGACGGCGCTGTATATGGGATAGCTCGAGTTGTGAGCTGAAACTACGGGTGGCGCAGGTTTCCATGCTTGCACCAAAACCTGCACCGTATATCGGATCACGCCCGTGGAGGTTACATTTTTCCAACAGGTATTAATTTATGCAATAAGCCATGTTACTTCAACAAGACTTGCTGATCTGCCACTATTTCTATTTTTACAGGGCTGGTTTGTAAACAGGGACCAACATAATAAATATCCCAAAAACATGTTAATAAATGTGATTGTTTTTATTGCTTTATTTTAATAAAAACTAAAAATGTTCCTTGAGTCACACTTTTAAAGAATGTACTCAAATTTGTATTGTGTTTAGGTTTTATGCTGCCCTAAGCACTCACAATTCTGTGAATGTGTACTTGTGTGTGTGTTTAGTGAGTTTGTGTATAGTGCAATGTGTATGTGTAGTGAGACTCAAAATGTGCTGCCCTAGACAAGTGCCTTGTTTGCCTAGGCCAAAATACTCCCCTCAAATTAAATATGTTTATCAGATTGTGCATTTATGAGTATAGTAAATTATGTGGATGTTTTTAAACATTTAGGGCCAGATTACAGGTGGAGCAGTATTTAACGTTCCTGCTCACATGCTAGCTCTGCTAGAAGCAAGCTTTTTGCGCACTCCAGGTAGCACTAGTATTACAAGTTGAAAGTAAACTGTTTTTGCACGAGCGCTAACTCGATGCACACAAAAAGCCAAACTTAGGATATTGCAATTCTGTTAATGTATTCCCCCATAGAAGTCAACGGAGCAGAAAATGTGGGGAAAAAAAACAAGCGTACTATCAAGTACGCTAACCTGACGTGAAAACATGAATATTTCACATGCAAATTTTTGTTACATAGAATAGGTTATATTTATTAATAAATACATAACATATATCTGATGGTATTTTGGTACAATATATATCTATATCTTCTGCTATATATTCTGCTATGTGTAGCACATTGGAATCGGAAAATACAGTAAATACACAGTTTAACACTTTATTAAATATGAATATAGCATACATATGTTTTTTCATGTTTTCATCTACTTAACTGCAATGGGCCAGAATGCACTTATATTTATCTCTATATGTGTGCACTTATGTATTTATGTGTGTCTATGTGTATATATGTCTGTAAAGGCATATTTACACATATAAATACATAAATACA
This sequence comes from Bombina bombina, assembly GCF_027579735.1. Classification (NCBI taxonomy): domain Eukaryota; kingdom Metazoa; phylum Chordata; class Amphibia; order Anura; family Bombinatoridae; genus Bombina; species Bombina bombina. The sequence goes on from NC_069501.1 coordinate 836,759,592, forward strand.
TCTGTACACACACACACACACTCACATATATATATATATATATATATATATATATATACACATACTTTCACGCCGTGCTGCTCTAGCCGTTGCTAGGGGCACAGCATCTCCTTCCCTGCTGTTGCCAGGGGCTGTGCCGCACGCTCCTCTCTCTCAGATGCCGGTCCGGATTTCTCTGGCGTGAATCCTGCGCCTATGTAAGTCGCTCAATAACGATCTATCACTGCCCAAGTATAGGTGTTACTTTGTGTGCTCCTGGGTGTGATAGATCGTTACTACTGTTTTCCCTTTATGTGGTTGAACCCAGCCTGTCTGACTACTCTGCCTGTTATACCCCTGAATTGCTGGATTGATATACTGCTGCTGAACTCTGCCTGTCTGACTACTCTGCCTGTTTAACCCCTAAATTGCTGGATTTATATACTGCTGCTGAACTTTGCCTGTCTAACTACTCTGCCTGTTTAACCCTTAAATTGCTGGATTGATATACTGCTGCTGCACCCTGCCTGTCTGACTACTCTGCCTGTTTAACTCCTGTTGTTCTGGATTGCCTCTTTGTTGCCGAACCCTGCCTGAACATTCTAGCGGTGTACCCTTGAACTGCTTTACCGTTGCCAAACCCTACCTGCCTGACAATTCTAGTGGTTTGCTCTTGGACTGCTTTAGTGTTGCCAAATCCTGCCTGTCTGATCATTCTAGTGATTTGCCTTGGACTGCTCTGCCATTGCCACTGGGAACTGTCCTGCCTGTGGTGAGTGCAGCCCTCCTCATCTTTCTAACTTTCTCTGCTCTGGGATATTCCCTATCATTCCGGCTCAACGCAGGGATAACAAGACTACTGGCCGAGTTTGGTCTGATAGAGGAGTATCCCACGAGAAAACACAGGTCAAATTTATTGACATTTCGGGGTCACACTTAACCCCTTCTTCCTATTTAGACATGTATATATTTGTATCTCCATGTTAAAGCCCTTTGCAAAAGTTTGAGCCTTTATAATATTTTTTTTGTGCAATATATTTTTTAAAATAATTTTTATCAGATATTGTTTTATGAGTGTGACTGTACTTTATAATTTTTTTTGATTTTTTTTCACACTATTTTGTTTCACGAAAATGGTATGAAATTATTCAGTGCAAATATAGCATTCATTGATATTAACGACTAAAGGCTAGATTACAAGTGGCACGCACACTGCTGCAAAAAGGAACTTTGTGTATCTGTAGTAAAATGTGTATTACAAGTTGAAACACGTTTGCTTGAGCACAATTTAATTTGACGCATGTATACATATATATCTATGTGTACATATGTATTTATGTATTTATATTATTATTATACTTTATTTATGAAGTGCCATCATATTCCGCAGCGCTGTCCATGGATAAAGTTCATTTAAATAAAACAATAATATAAAACTTCTAAGAGACAGGACAAAATTAAAAACACATACAGTAGGAATTGAGGGCCCTATTCCTGTGTGAATTTACAATACATACGTGTGTATATGTGTGAATATGTAAACACATTCGGCTAGATTTAGAGTTTTGTCGGTAAAGACCCGCGTAGCTAACGCCGCTTTTTTTCCCAACACACCCTTAAGACAATGCTGGTATTGAGAGTTGTCTGAAGGGCTGTGTTAGGCTCCAAAAAAGGTGAGTTGAGCCTAATGTACCGCCACTTCAACCCTCAATACCAGCGTTTCTTACGGTAGCGGTAAGCAGCTAAAACATGCTAATGCACGATTCCCCCATAGGAAACAATGGGGCAGTTTGGGATGAAAAAAAACCTAACACCTGCAAAAAAGCATTGTTCAGCTCCCAACGCAGCCCCATTGTTTCCTATGGGGAAACACTTTCTAAGTCTGCACCTAACACCCTAACATGAACCCCAAGTCTAAACACCCATAACCTTACACTTATTAACCCCTAATCTGCTGCCCTTGCTATCGCTGACACCTGCATTATATTATTAACCCCTAATCTGCCGCTCTGTACACCGTCGCAACCTACATTATCCCTATGTACCCCTAATCTGCTGCCCCTAAAATCGCCGACCCCTATATTATATTTATTAACCCCTAATATGCCCCCCCAATGTCGCCGCTACCTTACCTACACTTACCCCTAATCTGCCGACCGGACCTCGCCGCTACTCTAATAAATGTATTAACCCCTAAAGCTAAGTCTAACCCTAACCCTAACACCCCCCTAAATTAAATATAATTTTAATCTAACGAAATAAATTAAATATTATTAACTAAAGTATTCCTATTTAAAACTAAATACTTACCTGTAAAATAAACCCTAATATAGCTACAATATAACGAATAATTATATTGTAGCTATTTAAGGATTTATATTTATTTTACAGGCAACTTTGTATTTATTTAAACTAGGTACAATAGCTATTAAATAGTTATTTACTATTTAATAGCTACCTAGTTAAAATAATTACAAAATTACCTGTAAAATAAATCCTAACCTAAGTTACAATTAATGTAATTAATACATGCTAGGGAGCGCCAATACAGACAGAGATAGAATATTTAAAAGACAATGGCCTAGATTTGGAGTTTGGCGTTAGCCGTGAAAACCAGCGTTAGAGGCTCCTAACGCTGGTTTTAGGCTACCTCCGGTATTTGGAGTCACTCAAAATAGGGTCTAACGCTCACTTTTCAGCCGCGACTTTTCCATACCGCAGATCCCCTTACGTCAATTGCGTATCCTATCTTTTCAATGGGATTTTTCTAACTCCGGTATTTAGAGTCGTGTCTGAAGTGAGCGTTAGAAATCTAACGACAAAACTCCAGCCGCAGGCAAAAAAGTCAGTAGTTAAGAGCTTTCTGGGCTAACGCCGGTTTATAAAGCTCTTAACTACTGTACTCTAAAGTACACTAACACCCATAAACTACCTATGTACCCCTAAACCGAGGTCCCCCCACCATCGCCGCAACTCGATTAAATTTTTTTAACCCCTAATCTGCCGACCGCCAACTACGTTATCCTTATGTACCCCTGATCTGCTGCCCATAACACCGCCGACCCCTATATTATATTTATTAACCCCTAATCTGCCCCCCACAACGTCGCCGCCAGCTACCTACACTTATTAACCCCTAATCTGCCGACCGCAAAGCGCCGCCACCTACGTTATCCTTATGTACCCCTAATCTGCTGCCCCTAACACCGCCGACCCCTATATTATATTTATTAACCCCTAATCTGCCCCCCACAACGTCGCTGCCAGCTACCTACACTTATTAACCCCTAATCTGCCGACCGCAAAGCGCCGCCACCTACGTTATCCTTATGTACCCCTAATCTGCTGCCCTTAACACCGCCGACCCCTATATTATATTTATTAACCCCTAATCTGCCCCCCTCAACGTCGCCTCCACCTGCCTACACTTATTAACCCCTAATCTGCCGAGCGGACCGCACCGCTACTATAATAAAGTTATTAACCCCTAATCCGCCTCACTAACCCTATAATAAATAGTATTAACCCCTAATCTGCCCTCCCTAACATCGCCAACACCTAACTTCAATTATTAACCCCTAATCTGCCGACCGGAGCTCACCGCTATTCTAATAAATGTATTAACCCCTAAAGCTAAGTCTAACCCTAACACTAACACCCCCCTAAATTAAATATAATTTTAATCTAACAAAATTAATTAACTCTTATTAAATAAATTATTCCTATTTAAAGCTAAATACTTATCTGTAAAATAAATCCTAATATAGCTACAATATAAATTATAATTACATTGTAGCTATTTTAGGATTAATATTTATTTTACAGGCAACTTTGTAATTATTTTAACCAGGTACAATAGCTATTAAATAGTTAAGAACTATTTAATAGCTACCTAGTTAAAATAATTACAAAATTACCTGTAAAATAAATCCTAACCTAAGTTACAATTAAACCTAACACTATACTATCATTAAATTAATTAAATAAAATACCTATAATTACCTACAATTAAACCTAACACTACACTATCAATAAATTAATTAAATACAATATCTACAAATAACTACAATGAAATAAACTAACTAAAGTACAAAAAATAAAAAAGAACTAAGTTACAAAAAATAAAAAAAAAATTACAAACATAAGAAAAATATTACAACAATTTTAAACTAATTACTCCTACTCTAAGCCCCCTAATAAAATAACAAAGACCCCCAAAATAAAAAATGCCCTACCCTATTCTAAATTACTAAAGTTCAAAGCTCTTTTACCTTACCAGTCCTGAACAGGGCCCTTTGCGGGGCATGCCCCAAGAAGTTCAGCTCTTTTGCCTGTAAAAAAAAAACATACAATACCCCCCCCCCAACATTACAATCCACCACCCACATACCCCTAATCTAACCCAAACCCCCCTTAAATAAACCTAACACTAAGCCCCTGAAGATCATCCTACCTTGTCTTCACCTCACCAGGTATCACCGATCCGTCCTGGCTCCAAAATCTTCATCCAACCCAAGCGGGGGCTGGCGATCCATCATCCGGTGGCTGAAGAGGTCCAGAAGAGGCTCCAAAGTCTTTATCCTATCCGGGAAGAAGAGGCGATCCGGACCGGCAACCATTTTGATCCAAGCGGCATCTTCTATCTTCATCCGATGACGACCGGCTCCATCCTGAAGACCTCCACCGCGGACCCATCTTCTTCCGGCAACGTCCAACTGAAGAATGACGGTTCCTTTAAGGGAAGTCATCCAAGATGGCGTCCCTCGAATTCCGATTGGCTGATAGGATTCTATCAGCCAATCGGAATTAAGGTAGGAATATTCTGATTGGCTGATGGAATCAGCCAATCAGAATCAAGTTCAATCCGATTGGCTGATCCAATCAGCCAATCAGATTGAGCTCGCATTCTATTGGCTGATCGGAACAGCCAATAGAATGCGAGCTCAATCTGATTGGCTGATTCCATCAGCCAATCAGAATATTCCTACCTTAATCCGATTGGCTGATAGAATCCTATCAGCCAATCGGAATTCGAGGGATGCCATCTTGGATGACGTCCCTTAAAGGAACCGTCATTCTTCAGTTGGACGTCGCCGGAAGAAGATGGGTCCGTGGTGGAGGTCTTCAGGATGGAGCCGGTCGTCATCGGATGAAGATAGAAGATGCCGCTTGGATCAAGATGGTTGCCGGTCCGGATCGCCTCTTCTTCCCGGATAGGATGAAGACTTTGGAGCCTCTTCTGGACCTCTTCAGCCACCGGATGATGGATCGCCAGCCCCCGCTTGGGTTGGATGAAGATTTTGGAGCCAGGACGGATCAGTGATACCTGGTGAGGTGAAGACAAGGTAGGATGATCTTCAGGGGCTTAGTGTTAGGTTTATTTAAGGGGGGTTTGGGTTAGATTAGGGGTATGTGGGTGGTGGGTTGTAATGTTGGGGGGGTTATTGTATGTTTTTTTTTACAGGCAAAAGAGCTGAACTTCTTGGGGCATGCCCCGCAAAGGGCCCTGTTCAGGGCTGGTAAGGTAAAAGAGCTTTGAACTTTAGTAATTTAAAATAGGGTAGGGCATTTTTTATTTTGGGGGTCTTTGTTATTTTATTAGGGGGCTTAGAGTAGGTGTAATTAGTTTAACATTGTTGTAATATTTTTCTTATGTTTGTAAATATTTTTTTATTTTTTGTAACTTAGTTCTTTTTTATTTTTTGTACTTTAGTTAGTTAATTTCATTGTAGTTATTTGTAGGAATTGTATTTAATGTATTTATTGATAGTGTAGTGTTAGGTTTAATTGTAGGTAATTGTAGGTATTTTATTTAATTAATTTAATGATAGTATAGTGTTAGGTTTAATTGTAACTTTGGTTAGGATTTATTTTACAGGTAATTTTGCAATTTTTTTAACTAGGTAACTATTAAATAGTTCTTAACTATTTAATAGCTATTGTACATGGTTAAAATAATTACAAAGTTGCCTGTAAAATAAATATTAATCCTAAAATAGCTATAATATAATTATAATTTATATTGTAGCTATATTAGGATTTATTTTACAGGTAAGTATTTAGCTTTAAATAGGAATAATTTATTTAATAAGAGATAATTAATTTCGTTAGATGTAAATTATATTTAACTTAGGGGGGTGTTAGTGTTAGGGTTAGACTTAGCTTTAGGGGTTAATACATTTATTAGAATAGCGGTAAGCTCCAGTCGGCAGATTAGGGGTTAATAATTGAAGTTAGGTGTCAGCGATGTTAGGGAGGGCAGATTAGGGGTTAATACTATTTATTATAGGGTTAGTGAGGCGGATTAGGGGTTAATAACTTTATTATAGTAGTGCTCAGGTCCGCTCGGCAGATTAGGGGTTAATAAGTGTAAGGTTAGGGGTGTTTAGACTCGGGGTACATGTTAGAGTGTTAGGTGCAGACGTAGGAAGTGTTTCCGCATAGCAAACAATGGGGCTGCGTTAGGAGCTGAACGCTGCTTTTTTGCAGGTGTTAGGTTTTTTTCAGCTCAAACAGCCCCATTGTTTTCTATGGGGGAATCGTGCACGAGCACGTTTTTGAGGCTGGCCGCTTGCGTAAGCAACTCTGGTATCGAGAGTTGAAGCTGCGTTAAAAATGCTCTACGCTCCTTTTTTGGAGCCTAACGCAGCCTTTATGTGGACTCTCAATACCAGAGTTATTTTTATGGTGCGGCCAGAAAAAAGCCGGCGTTAGCTATGCGGGTCCTTACTGACAAAACTCTAAATCTAGCCGAATGATTGTACAATAAATTAAACAATGCTAAAATTCATGGATCCATGATGTGAACATAATATTACACAAATGATTAAAATATAAAACATAAAACGTAAAACCAAGGTGATGTGATTCAAATACTGGTAACAATATAAAATAGATGAACATATATAAAAATGTATAAAAAGGAGGTTAATATGATGGATAATTAGTCCATGGATGTATCAAATGTGAAAACAGTGAAAGAAAAATATGATTAATATAAATAATGAGAAAATTGATGAAATCAGTCTCAAAATGGTGAAAAAATGGTGTGGTCCTGTGGATGTGTATAAAAATCTCAAAAATCCAAAAATATAAAATGGACACGTGAAAAAGAGTAAAATGGATACGTAAAAAAGTAGTGCAAGAAAACTTATATTTATATATATATATATATATATATATATATATATATATATATATATATATATATATATATAAAAACGTGGAAAAGTGACTTGTGGTCAAATAAGATGCTTAAAATGATGAAAACAATAAAGTCTAAAAATCTGATATCATCCAAGTTGTGTGGAAATAGAAGTCAAATGTTTATAAATAGTTCCTCAAAATTATTGGTAGAATATTCCAAATTATCGGAACAGTCAATAGATCTGAACAGCCAATAGAATGTAAAATCAATCTGATTGGCTGATTGGATCAGCCAATCTGATTGAACTTGAATCTGATTGGCTGATTCAATCAGCCAATCAGATTTTTCCTACCTTAATTCCGATTGGCTGATAGAATCCTATCAGCCAATCGGAATTCGAGGGACGCCATCTTAGATGACGTCATTTAAAGGAACCTTCATTCAGCGAGTAGGCGTTGTGGAAGGATGGATCCGCATCAGCTGGAAGAAGATGGCTACGCTCCGCTCCAGATGGATGAAGATAGAAGATGCCGCTTGGATGAAGATAGCTACCGATCCGGATGTCCTCTTCTGCCCGCATAGGATGAAGACTTCTGCCACTCTGGATGTCGTCTTTTGGTCCATCGGTGCCCGGCTGGGTGAACACGACTCAAGGTAGGGAGATCTTCAGGGGTGTAGTGTTAGGTTTATTTAAGGGGGGTTTGGGTTAGAGTAGGGGTATGTCGGTGGTGGGTTGTAATGTTGGGGGGTGGTATTGTGTTATTTTTTACAGGCAAAAGAGCTGATTTCTTTGGGGCATGCCCCGCAAAAAGTCCTTTTAAGGGCTGGTAATAGAGCTGTTAAACTTTTTTAATTTAGATTAGGGTAGGGAATTTTTTTTATTTTGGGGGGCTTTGTTATTTTATTAGGGGGCTTAGAGTAGAAGTAATTAGCTTAAAATTCTTGTAATCTTTTTTTATTTTTTGTAATTTAGTGTTTTGTTTTTTTTAATTTAGTTTAGTTTGTTTAATTGTAGGTAATTGTAGGTACTTGTAGTTAATTGATTTAATTTATTTATTGATAGTGTAGTGTTAGGTTTAATTGTAATTTAGGTTAGGATTTATTTTACAGGTAATTTTGTAATTATTTTAACTAGGTAGCTATTAAATAGTAAATAACTATTTAATAGCTATTGTACCTAGTTTAAATAAATACAAAGTTGCCTATAAAATAAATATAAATCCTAAAATAGCTACAATATAATTATGTGTTATATTGTAGCTATATTATGGTTTATTTTACAGGTAAGTATTTAGTTTTAAATAGGAATACTTTAGTTAATAATATTTAATTTATTTTGTTAGATTAAAATTATATTTAATTTAGGGGGGTGTTAGAGTTAGGGTTAGACTTAGCTTTAGGGGTTAATACATTTATTAGAGTAGCGGCGAGGTCTGGTCAGCAGATTAGGGGTTAATAAGTGTAGGTAAGGTAGCGGCGACATTGGGGGGGGGCAGATTAGGGGTTAATAAATATTATGTAGGTGTTAGCGATGTTAGGGGCAGCAGATTAGGGGTTCATAGGGATAATGTAGGTGGCAGCGGTGTGCGGTCGGCAGATTAGGGGTTAAAAATATTTATTATAGTGGAGGCGATGTGGGGGGGCCTCGGTTTAGGGGTACATAGGTAGTTTATGGGTGTTAGTGTACTTTATAGCACAGTAGTTAAGAGCTTTATAAACCTGCGTTAGCCCATAAAGCTCTTAACTACTGACTTTTTTCTGCGGCTGGAGTCTTGTCGGTAGAGGCTCTACCGCTCACTTCAGCCAAGACTCTAAATACCAGCGTTAGGCAGATCCCATTGAAAAGATAGGATACGCAATTGGCGTAAGGGGATCTGCGGTATGGAAAAGTTGTGGCTTGAAAGTGAGCGTTAGACCCTTTCCTGCCTGACTCTAAATACCAGCGGCCGGCCAAAAGCAGCGTTAGGATCCCTTAACGCTGCTTTTGACGGCTAACGCAGAACTCTAAATCTAGCCGATATATATATATATATATATATATATATATATATATATGTGTGTGTGTTGGAGCCTTTTGCAGTGAAGTATCTGAAAACATGAAAAATATATGTATTCAATATTCATATTTAAAAAGTGTTTAAAGGGCCATGATACCCAAATGTTTAAACACTTGAAAGTGATGCAGCATAGCTGTAAAAAGCTGACTAGAAAATATCACCTGAACATCTTTATGTAAAAAAAAGATATTTTACCTCAAAATGTCCTAAGTATTCACATCCCATTGTAAAGGACTTTTAGCAGCAAATCAGTATGTCTCTCCCGGGACAGGCAAGGGAGTGAGCCTCATGCAAACTCATGTTATTTCCTATTCAGTTTAATGAAGTTTACTTTGAAATCTCATGAGAGTTAAGTGAAATATCATGAGATCACAGTAAAAGAGTTCATGACCTCAGCAATGTTGATGCTGATTGGCTGCTGTTCATTTCTTCTTTTTTTTTACCTGCAGCTGGACAGCAGCTGAAGTATAACTTTTTACACAAGACTTACTCTGATGATGTGAGGAAATTGTGAGGTAAAATATCTTTCTTTTTTACCTAGAGATGCTCAGGGGATATTTTCCTGTCAGCTTTTTACAGTTATACTGCATCAGTTTCAAGTGATTTAGCATATGAGTATTATGTTCCTTTAACTGTGTATTTATTGTAAATATTTCACATTCCAATGTTCTTCACATAAGGGAATATGTTCTAAGTATTTTTAAATAGATATTTTCTACATATCTGTATATCTATCTATCTATATATAGATAGAAAGGTATATATTTTATAAAAAAACATATATATATATATATATATGTGTGTGTGTGTGTGTATATTTATGAATACATAGAACACATTCTGCTATTAAAAGAACATTGGAATGTGAAGTATTCATTTTTCATGTTGGGTTTGCGCACTAGTAAAGGAGATAGACACCAGCTAGGGAGGCGAGAGAGGATGGCTTTGCAATAGTCAAGGCAGGAAATGGCCAACAACTGGATATGAGGAGTGAAAATGAGATCTGAGTCAAGTTTGACCCAAAGACATCAGGGCATGTGGGCTTGGGGTAATGATGTTATTATCAACAGTAATAGAAAGTTGGGAAATAGAGATTTTGGAAGAGAGGGGTGATAAGAAGCTCAGTTTTGGAGAGATTTAGCTTAGGTAGTGAGAGGACATCCAGGATGAAATATTAGAAAGATAGTTAGTAGCACGAGTTAGTAAAGAAATTAAGTTGCAGAAAAAATAAGCTAAGCACTTCTACCGGAAACTTTGGAGCGGTGAGCAGCTTAGTTGTAGGGTTAAGTAATGGATTAGACATCCTTTACCCCCAAAATTAAGCTGATCTCCTCTCCAAAGTCCTATGGATAGATAATCAGCTTGGTCATCCCATATTTACACCCATCAGGCACTTCAACCTATATACATCCAGCAAGCACTCTTCAAAAATTACAAACTAAAACCAGGTGCTTTTCCACTATTATATACACATACACACAACAGACTCTCTTCTCACCTATGCCCACTTATACATTTATTCTCATATGTACACCAACCAAGTGTCATCCCAAGGCATTTTCAGTTTTGTATAAACATACACCTTTACACACAACCAACGCTGAAATACTAATACACATTACCAAACCATGCACTAGTCTACCCTTTCTACCTGTGTGGATACACTTGCAGGCACTCTATTGTACTTACTTAAACAAAAGGAGCAAAACACCCTTTATTCTCATCTACACAATGCTATAAAATGCTGTCCGACAGCTTAGTGGGCTCCCTCACTATTATGCACACTCACATGTATCTGCTCATCCAACACCTGCTCACATCTTTAAGTGTTTTTCTTCACTAACCCAAATCCACCAGAGACTCTTTGTAAATGTTTAACCCTAGGCTCTCTCCATCGCTTATGCACATTCCCTCTCCTGTGCTATCCTAACATTATGCACATTTTCATGTGCACATGCATAAATCTATCCTATTTTGTCTATCCTTTTTTTTAATTCATCTATGATTATCTGACCACACACACACACAGATGTATAAAAACTGATTTAACTGACCCATTAAAGCTGGGTCCAAGGAGAGGCACTTTGTCTTAATATTTGCAGATTCATGCATATATAAGAGAGTGCCAGCTAGTATATATTTAAATAAAGAGTTGGTTACAACATTTGACCCGTTGTGACAACCACTTTGAACAACTGTGTTTGCATGTTTGGTTGCAGGCTAGCATGTATGGCTGCAGGTTAGGGACCCACATAAAAGGAGTGCTTGCCAGAGGCGGAACTACCATTGGTGCAGCAGGTGCAGTGGCACCAGGGCCGCCCAGGTGCTGAGGGGGCCCATAGTAACCAGTCTATACATATAGCATGTGCACAATATGTATAATTCTAATGCAGGGGAGCCTTTTATTAGTTCAGGTTGCAGGTCCATTTATCTACCATCTTAATAATTGTAAAAAACAACATGAATAATGTCCCTATTGATTACTGGTGAAGTATCTTTGGGGGGGGCCCTCTGTTGAGTAGGTCCTCTACTGGTCCTTGCTGAAATTAACTCTTAAAGGACCAGTAAACACAGTAGATTTGCATAATCAAGAAATACATGATAAAAAGACAATGCAATAGCACTTTGTCTGAACTTCAAATGAGTAGTAGATTTTTGATCTGACAATTTTAAAAGTTATGTCTATTTCCACTCCTCATGTACCATGTGATAGCCATCAGCCAGTCACAAATGCATACATGTACCATGTGACAGCCATCAGCCAATCACAAATGCATATACATTTATTCTGTGAATTCTTGCACATGCTCAGTAGGAACTGGGGACTGAAAAAGTTTAAATATAAAAAGACTGCACATTTAGTTAATGGAAGTAAATTGGAAAGTTGTTTTAACCCCTTGAGTGCTAATGACGGCTCTGAGCCATCACAAATTGTCTCAGTCAGGTGCTAATGACGGTTCAGAGTCGTCACTAGCACTCTCCCACTTTGAGGGAGATCTGGGGGCTTCCATTGGCTCCTACCCCGGTGATCTGGCCTGCATAGTGACAGGCATCACAGGGGCTTCACGTTACACGCAGTGACGTCACTGCGCAACTTTATTGACAACTGACAATTGTCAGTTAAAGGGAAATGGGGGTATGCTATTTTGAAGCCTGTATCTCAGACCCCCAAAACCCACCATTGGAAAGGTAATTGCCTAACCTTTCCAACGGTATATAGTATGTGGTATTTGAAGAACAGAAAAAAACGTTATTAAATAAAATGTTGAAAAAAAGTAAAAAAAAGATGTGGGGGTCTTTAGGGGCTCATAAATAAAAATAAATACTGCCTAGAGACCCCTAAAATATATTTTATAAACTAATATATTTAAAAAAACATATTGCTTTATATTTTCTAACTAAATGATCAATGTAGTAATCAGTGTAAATGCAGTGATCACTTAGCTATAAAATGTCACATTCCCTTTTCCAGTATGGCTCCTGATATTATATTTTTAATCCCATGATCACATAGATTATGTGGTTTCAAATTACCAATGGTAGAAGGATGCTTTTTATGAAAAATTTATAATATTTTTATTATCAGCCTTTTGGCCTGTGTGTTAGGTGAGTAAGCTTCCTCTTTGCTCAACTCTCCCCATAGTCTAACATCATTTCATTTTTGCTGCAAAAAGCTTATTTTTTGCAGTAAAATTTATATCTTTTATTTCTAGCAGCATCATTTCTTTGAAAATATTTTTATTTTTGTTAAGAGAAATATGGCTAAGCGTCTGATGAGTGCTGAGGAAGCAGCTGAGATTCTTATGAACTTAGACTCTGATTCCTTCTCTGATGACACATCTGCTGCAGAAGATTCTGACAGCAACTTTTTTCCTGGGCTGTCATCATATAGTGGCAGTTCAAGTAAGACAGATGAACTAACTGAGGCACGGTGTGGCCGCAGACAGTTCAGAGCTAACAGTTCTCGTGGCAGAGGGATGGCAACAACATCCGCAGTGGCCCCACAGCATATTATGAGAGTCATGGGCATAGGGGATGTTGCAACAACATCTGCAGTGTCCACACAGCAAACTGTGGGAGTCAGGGGCATGGGGGATGTTGCAACAACATCCGCAGTGGTGCACAGCATACTTTGGGAGTCATGGGAAAGCCTGTTCCAAGCTACTACTGGACCTCCCCTAATATGGTTCAGCCAGTGTTGCCTCCATTTACTGGCAATTCTGGCCTCTTGGTGGGCACTACAAATTTTGAACCCATCAACTACTTTCAGTTGTTTGTGTATGATGAGTTCTTAAAATTTATTGTTCAGCAGACAAATCTGTATGCGGAGCAATTTTTTCAAAAAATGTGCCAGAGCACATCGATGGACTGTGACCAATTTGCAAGAGATGAAGAAATTCTGGGGCCTCACTCTACTAATGGGGATTGTGCAAAAGCCAAGCATAGCCTCATATTGGTCAAAGCAGTCTACTCAGATGACCCCTATCTTCCCTGCTACAATGAGCAGGGACAGATATATCTTAGTGCTCAAGTTTTTGCATTATAATAACAATGCAAATGCTCTGCCTTGGAACAACCCAGAACATGACCGATTGTTTAAAATAAGGCCTGTTCTTGACCATTTATTGACAAGATTTCAAGAGTGCTATACTCCAGGCCAGAACATATCGGTTGATGAATCCTTGATCTTATATAAGGGACGTATTGTTTTTAAACAATACATTCCTTTTAAGAGAGCACGCTATGGGATCAAGCTGTATAAGCTGTGCGAGAGCTCTAGTGGATACACCTATCGTTTTAGGGTATACACTGACAAGGATTCTGTTCAAGCACCCCCTGACTGTCCCTCCTCCCTTGCTGCAAGTGAAAAAATAATGTGGGACTTACTCCACCCAATATTTAATAAAAGTTACCATGTATATGTGGATAACTTTTACACTGGTGTGCTATTATTTAAATTGCTATATAGCAAGGGCACTGTTGCGTGTGGCACAATCCGTGCCAATCGCAAAGGCTTTCCGGCTCACATGTTCAGAAAGCAAAAGAGAGGAGAGACCTCAGCTTTGTGCTCTGATGAGCTGCTAGCTGTGAAATTCATAGACAAGAAGGATGTGCATCTTCTCACAACTATACATGATGAGAGTACATCACCTGTTTATGTCAGGCGGCAGAGCACTCCAACTATGAAACCCATATGTGTCCTGGATGACCAGATGCTTGAACAATACTCGGCTTCTCGCAAAGCATATACATGGTACAAGAAACTGGCAGTCCACTTGATACAATTGTCAATGCTTAATGCATTTGTCCTGTATCAGACTACCCAAGGAAGATGGCTACGTTTCCTGAAATTTCAGGAATCTATTATTAAAAGCCTTTTCTCCTCAGGGGATATTCCAGTAACTGGGCCAAGTGAGGAGAATGCAAGGTTGCATGGCCATCACTTTGCTGCGTATATACCAGCTACTGAGAAAAAAACTTTCCCTAGTAGAAGGCGTAGAGTGTGCTTTCAGCATGGACGTCGTAAAGAGACTCGTTACTACTGTCCAGACTGCCCCTCTAAACCAGGGCTATGCATGCCAGAATGCTTCTGTATTTATCATACTATGGAAACATATTAGCTGCATACCATCACAACCCCAGGAGGCTCTGAAATTCAGATACATGTACCTGGTTGAGGCTTACGCCTGACCAGCCCAGTGCCCTGGTTGAGGCTTACGCCTGACCAGTCCAGTGCCCTGGTTGAGGCTTACGCCTGACCTCCCCAGTACCCTGGTTGAGGATTACGCCTGATCAGCCCAGTACCCTGGTTGAGGCTTATGCCTGACCAGCACAGTGCCCTGGTTGAGGCTTATGCCTGACCAGCATAGTGCCCTGGTTGAGGCTTACGCCTGACTTGCCCAGTGATTGAGTTGCCCCTAGCAAAAGGTACGTATGAAGGGAGATATGAAAGGTGTGTGACTGGCCAGTGGTAGGGGTTGTGTTTCTGTGAGTGAATAAAGATACCAAAGGTGTGTGTATGGTCAGTAGTAGTGATGAAAGTTTTGATGTATGTAGGGGTGGGTGCTTCTGTGAGTGAATCAGACATGAAAAGTATGTGAATGGTCAGTAGCAAGGGTTGAAGCCTTGACGTGGCGTTACTGCTCACCCAGTTCCTGTCCACCAACTCCTTGCTTGACCCATTGCAATCAGGATTCCGCCCAAAACATTCAACTGAGAACGCCCTTACCAAGGTTACAAATGATCTTCTCTCTGCAAAAAATATTGGCCACTAATCTATACTCATCTTACTCGAGCTCTCAGCTGCCTTCAACACAGTTGACCACCCCCTCCTCCTACAGACCCTTAGCTCTTTTGGCCTCTGTGACACTGCTCTTTCCTGGATTCACTCCTATCTTTCCCACAGGTCTTTTTCTGTGTCATTTGCTGGCGACTCCTCCTCTCCTATGCCTCTGTTCCGGGTACTCTACTCTTCTCCATCTATACTTCTTCGCTGTGTAAACTTATCAACAGTTATGGCTTCAAATATCACTATAAGGAAGGACTCCTGTTAAGGAACGCAACGGCTGTACCTTTAATTAAGTTTGTATCACTGAATAAATGTGAAAACCCCTTTATTGGAAAAAAGGGTCCAATACTTATTAAGTAAGTTAGTCGTGAGATCTCTGTATATTACTTCATATACAGAAGAGAAATTTACTCTCTTATTTCAGAGATAAATTCTAAATATCAACCAATTCACAATAGGACTATTATAAGTATGAGGAATTGAGTATTAGTTAGATAATCAGAGATTTTCCTGAATCCTCTAATAATCACTTTGCAATAAATAGTCTTAAGCCCTTTTAAATCATTGTTAAGTGAGTACCCATTTTTAGAAAGGAGTGTGACAGTTCAATGCAAAATAGTAACTCGTTACCTTGATTGTAGCTGGATTCAGTCTCAGGTGATGATGTCAAACAAGCAGCAGAGTTGCGTCTGAGAAAGTATGCAGCACGGATCTCCTTTCCGAATCGCTATGAGTGAGAGATGCGGGTCTGCAGGAGAGAGATGACAGAGAGATTTCCTTACCGCGGTCCGGTGGCGTGTGACGTCACAGATGGGTGGAGGAAGTAGCAACCGTTAATCTGTACACAGGTCCTGGTATGTTTCTTGATACAGAGTACCTTTGAGAGTAAGAGCTTAGTAGAGAGATGAATTGCAAAGGTCTAGCAACTGGGATCTGTAAAGCAAATAAAGTGACAATTTGGTTTAAGGAGAGTTTTTGTAGAGATCCTCAGTAATGCTGCGGGAGTGTTTTCACACAGGTTCCTGTGAAGAGGTAACAGGAGAAGCTTGAGGAAACTAGTTTTGATTTAAGTTTAGAATTAAACGTCTAGAGGCTTTAGAATTTCTTTCTGATCTTTACACCACAGGTAATAGTGTTAATTGGAAACAATTACAAAGCAATGGTTGGAGTAGGAGGTGGATCTTTAAAGGCAGAGGCACCAATCAGATTGTAGATAGATTTAAAGCAATAGCGTGAATCTCCTAAGTTAAAGCAACAGCGTGAATCTCCTGACATGACCCCCACCTCAATAGAGCTGTCCCACAGCTCCGGGTCTAGGACGATCAGGATATCTGCGATGGAATGAGGAAAGCAATCTTGGTGCATGCAGGTTGGAGACTGGTTCCCAGGTATCATCCTCAGGGGAATAATTCTTCCAACGGACTAGATATTGCAGTTGTCCCCTAAAGAATCTGGAATCGAGGATGGAATGCACTTCGTACTCCTCTGGATCCAAAGGTCTGTGGTATCGGAGGTAGAACGGAGCCATCAAGTCTAGTGTTGGTATAAGGTTTGAGGAGGGAAACATGGAATGTCGGGTGGACTTTGATGCTGTTAGGTAGTTGGAGTGTTACAGCATTATCATTCACAATCCGTGTAATAGGAAAAGGTCCTAGGAAAAGGGTTGCCAGTTTTTTACTAGGAATCTGTAGCTTTACATTTTTGGTGGATAACCATACCTTGTCCCCGACCTTGTAAGATGGAGGAACTCTTCTGCGGAGGTCGTAGTATGATTTTTGGTCTGTTTGTGCTTTCTGAATGTTGTTATGGACAAAACTGAAATTGTCTAAAAGAGAATTTTGAAGTTCATCCACGAGAGGAGAATTGGTTATTTCCTTTGAGCTTATATTAAGTAACGGATGATACCCATAGTTAGTGTAAAAAGGAGTAAGTTTTGTGGAGGAATTCAGAGAGTTATTGTAAGCGAACTCAGCCATTGCTATGAATTTCATCCAATCGTTTTGGTGATATGAGCAGAAACATCTTAGATATTGCTCCAACCATTGGTTTAGACATTCAGCTTGTCCGTTGGTTTGGGGATGGAATGCTGTTGTATACCTAAGGTCAATACCTGTCATTGTACATAGGTTAGTCCAGAATCGTGAGGTGAATTGGAATCCCCTGTCAGTTGTTAGTATAGGTGGTATTCCATTTAGTTTGACAATATTAGTGAGAAAGAGATGAGCGGTTTCTGAGGAGGTTGGAAGTTTGTGATATGGAATGAAGTGAGCCATCTTTGAGAAAATATCTATTACAACGAATATGGTATTTTGATTGTCGGAAGTGTGTAAGTCCACTATAAAGTCCATTGATAAGTGGTACCAAGGTCTAGTGGGAGTAGGTAGAGGCATAAGTAATCCATAGGGTGGTTTTTTTTCAGATTTTGAGGTGGTACAGACTGGACAGGAATGGATGTATTCCTGTATGGTATCCCTCATGTAAGGCCACCAGAAGTTTCTTTGTATAAGATCAGTAGTACGTAAGATTCCAGGATGACCAGCTAAAGGAGTGTCATGGAAAGTTTCTAGAATCTTTATCCTCATTGCCTTGGGGACATAAAGTTTCTCTCCGTAATAGTAATTCTCATCTTTTTTCTTAAGAGATTGATGAGGGGGTACACCTTCTTGATCAGTATAGTCTCTTAGGTCTTCAAGGAAGTGTTCAGAGACACCTATGAAATGTTCAGTTGGAATGATGGGAAAGTCGTTATTGAGATCTGTAGGTTTATCAGGTAGGCGTGATAGGGCATCAGCTTTACCGTTTTTATTTGCTGGTCTGTATACAATATTGAATTTAAAACGGGAGAAATACAAACTCCAACGGACTTGTCTTGAGGAAAGAGTCTTATTACACTGTAAGTATTGGAGATTTTTGTGGTCCGTGTAGACTGTGATAGGATATTTGGTGCCTTCTAGGTGATGTCTCCAATGTTCAAATGAATGTTTTATGGCTAACAGTTCTTTTTCACTATGGGGTAATTTCTTTCTGCTGGTGTCAACATCTTTGAGAGGAAGGAGATAGGATGGAGAGGGCTGTTTAGAGATTTTTGTTGGGAGAGGACGGCTCCCAAAGCAAAATCCGAAGAATCCACTTCTAAGATGTAAGGTAGATTTGGATCTGGATATTTCAATATGGGTGCAGAAGTGAATCTGGTCTTTAATATTACAAAAGCGTTTGTAGCATCGTTATCCCAGTGGAAAGGAATGGAAGAACTGGTTAAGCGTGTAAGAGGCCTTGCAATCTTGGAATAATCTTTTATAAACTTTCTATAGTAGTTAGAGAATCCTAGGAACTTTTGCAAATCTTTTTTGTTTTTGGGAATAGGCCAGTCTTCTACAGCTTCCACTTTCTCTCTCTGCATCTCTATTCCATGGGGTGATATACTATAACCCAAGAATGAAACCTTTGTACTATGGAATAGGCATTTCTCCAATTTTGCATATAATTTGTTGTCTCTTAACCTTTGAAGAATCAGTTTAACGTGTTCAATGTGTTCTGCCATGGTCTTTGAGTATATGAGTATGTCATCTAGGTAAACTACAAGGCACACGTCCAGTAGATCATGAAACACATCGTTGATAAAGTGTTGGAAGGTAGCGGGT
Source organism: Bombina bombina (assembly GCF_027579735.1). Lineage (NCBI taxonomy): Eukaryota > Metazoa > Chordata > Amphibia > Anura > Bombinatoridae > Bombina > Bombina bombina. The sequence continues at coordinate 836,778,705 of NC_069501.1, forward strand.
GCGTTGCACAATCCAAATTGCATAACCAAATATTCATAGAGCCCATATCTGGTTCTGAATGCGGTTAGCCATTCGTGTCCCTCTTTTATACGCACAAGATTGTATGCTCCCCTTAAATCAAGCTTGGAGTAGATGGTGGCTTGAGAGATACGTTTGATTAATTCCGGTATCAATGGGAGAGGATATCTGTTTTTAATAGTTCTTTTATTGAGTTCCCGGTAATCAATAATTGGTCTGATTGTTGAATCTTTGTTTCGAACGAAAAACATGCCTGCACCTGCAGGGGAGGTAGAATGTCTTATAAACCCCTTCCTTAAATTGTCATCGAGATATTCTTTCAGATAATCCAACTCTGGTTGGCTCATGGGATAAAGATGTCCGTAAGGAATGCTGGCTCCAGGTTGTAGCTCTATGGGACAATCATATGGTCGTCTGAGGGGAAGATTTTCTGCCTCAGTTTTGCACATCCTTAAAATCACTGTATTCCTTAGGTAGGATCACTTCCTGGGATTCCGATTGAAGAATTATAGTATTGGATTTACAATGTGACCTACAGTATGGTGAGGGGAAGGTTAGTTTAAAAGGAGACCAGTTAATGAGTGGGTTGTGTAATTTAAGCCAGGTAATACCTAGTATAACAGGGAAATGGGGTGATGGTATCACATCAAATGATAACAATTCTGTGTGACCTTGAAAAGAGACAAGAATTGGTTCAGTATGGTGTGTTATAGGACCACTGGGTACTGACAACCCATCAATAACACGCACAGAGACTGGAATCTTTTTGCAAATCAATGGTATTTTATTGGCTACAGCTACAGTATGGTCAATGAAGTTTCCATATGCGCCAGAATCTATGATGCCTTCAACCGTCAGATGGTTTTGGAGCCACTGTAGAGAGATAGATAACATGTTAAATGAGGATTGGTTGGTATTTTGGATAGATGTATTAAGGTGAGTAGACTTACTTCTTTTTTATTTTTGAAGTAATGGACAATCCTGGACAGTATGCTGTGGGTTAGCACAATACATGCATAAAACTTTCACTCTCCGGCGCAGTCTCTCTTCTGGTGTTAGTGGTCCACGAAGTACACCAATCTCCATAGGTTCTGAAGTTGTTTTAGTGGTGGTTGAGGCGTGAGGGTGAGAAAGGGACTTGAGGTTTTAGGACGGAAATCAGATGAATAGCGTTCAGCTCTGCGTTCACGAAGTCTACGATCTAATTGGACTGAAGATTTCATCAAGGCATCCAATGTTTTGGGTAACTCAAAACGTGCCAATTCATCTTTAATGTTGTCGGCTAGTCCCAGGCGGAACTGATTCCTCAGAGAGACCTGATTCCATTGGGAGTCAGCGGCGTACATTTTGAATTCGGTGATATAGTCTTCGACAGGCCTCTTTCCTTGTTTCAGACTCCTCATAGCAGCTTCTGCTGTAATCTGAACATCAGAATCTTGATAAAGTTCATCCAATGAGGCAAAGAAATACTCCAAAGATCCTAACAGGGGATCGTCATTCTCACACAAATTGTCTGCCCAGTTCCTAGATTCTCCTCTAAGGAAAGAGATAGTACTTAAAACCTTTACTCTCTCTGTAGGGTAGGTTCTGGGTCTGAGATTGAATAATAATTGGCAGGAATTTTTAAATTGCCTGTAAAGCTTCCTATTTCCTGAGAATGTCTCTGGCAATGATACTTGTGGTTCTGGGGTAGTATCATGTTGTGATTTCATGGAAATGGAATCTCTAATAATGGTTCTCAATGATTGGTTTTCAATCTGAATGTCATGAACAGCTGTAGCAAGCTGATTAACTTTTTGTGACAGATTATAGACTATCTGTGGAAGGTCAGCTGGTTCCATATTAATGGCTTTGTAATTATATAAGGAAGGACTCCTGTTAAGGAATGCAATGGCTGTACCTTTAATTAAGTTTGTATCACTGAATAAATGTGAAAACCCCTTTATTGGAAAAAAGGGTCCAATACTTATTAAGTGAGTTAGTCGTGAGATCTCTGTATATTACTTCATATACAGAAGAGACATTTACTCTCTTATTTCAGAGATAAATTCTAAATATCAACCAATTCACAATAGGACTATTATAAGTATGAGGAATTGAGTATTAGTTAGATAATCAGAGATTTTCCTGAATCCTCTAATAATCACTTTGCAATAAATAGTAAGTCTTAAGCCCTTTTAAATCATTGTTAAGTGAGTACCCATTTTTAGAAAGGAGTGTGACAGTTCAATGCAACATAGTAACTTGTTACCTTGATTGTAGCAGGATTCAGTCTCAGGTGATGATGTCAAACAAGCAGCAGAGTTGCGTCTGAGAAAGTATGCAGCACGGATCTCCTTTCCGAATCACTATGAGTGAGAGATGTGGGTCTGCAGGAGAGAGATGACAGAGAGATTTCCTTACCGCGGTCCGGTGGCGTGTGACGTCACAGATGGGTGGAGGAAGTAGCAACCGTTAATCTGTACACCGGTCCTGGTATGTTTCTTGATACGGAGTACCTTTGAGAGTAAGAGCTTAGTAGAGAGATGAATTGCAAAGGTCTAGCAACTGGGATCTGTAAAGCAAATAAAGTGACAATTTGATTTAAGGAGAGTTTTTGTAGAGATCCTCAGTAATGCTGCGGGAGTGTTTTCACACAGGTTCCTGTGAAGAGGTAACAGGAGAAGCTTGAGGAAACTAGTTTTGATTTAAGTTTAGAATTAAACGTCTAGAGGCTTTAGAATTTCTTTCTGATCTTTACACCACAGGTAATAGTGTTAATTGGAAACAATTACAAAGCAATGGTTGGAGTAGGAGGTGGATATTTAAAGGCAGAGGAACCAATCAGATTGTAGATAGATTTAAAGCAATAGCGTGAATCTCCTAAGTTAAAGCAACAGCGTGAATCTCCTGACAATCACCTCTATGCTTACCACCGTCTTCCTAATCCCCCTTTCCACACACCCCATTCAACCCCACCCCCTTGATATCTTGCCATTTGCTTTCCGGTGGAGCCTAAAAGAGTCTGATAAGAAGTAGCGTAACCTGATTAACTACCCAGGAGGGGATACGTGATGAGGGTAAATGCTATAATTATCACTAACTATTTCTTCACAAAGGTAAATAAGATATCATAAGCGGCTGACAGGTATTCTTTATTTTTATTATTTTTATCTTATTTTTCTTGTAGAGTTTTTTCTTTTTATATTTATTTATGTGTATGTCCATTTTGAGTTAATTTTCTTAGATTGGTTATTCTTTCATTTAGAGTAAGAAAGGTTAACGTTTAGGACTGTTTGTCTATAATTGAATCTCCTCCTCCAGTATGACATTTCAATACTAACATTGCGGATGGAGGACAAACTAAGAATATGTATACCAATGCCTCTGTAACACTTTATATATGCCCAAATTAAGTACAACGTGTAAAACGCATTGTGTAACTTCTATATATAAACCAATAAAAATGTTTAAAAAAAAAAAAATATCACCTCTATGCTGATGACACCCAGATCTACCTCTCCACCCCTGCTCTCTCTCCCTCTGTCCTTTCTCATGTCAGCGACTGCTTATCTGGTATTTCTTTCTGGATGGCCTCTCACCACCTAAAGATTAACATGTCCAAGACTGAGCTCCTTCTTATCCCCCCCCCCCTAAAGCTCTATCCTTGTTGACGGCATCACCATTTCCCCATCGCCCCAAGTCCACTGCCTTGGAGTCACACTTGACTCAAATCTATCCTTCGTCCCCCATATCCAATCACTTTCTACATCCTGCCGCAACTATCTATGCAATATTTCCAAAATTCGCCCTTTTCTGAGCTCTGACACCACAAAGCAAATAATTCACTCTCTTGTTATATCCTGACTTGACTACTGCAATAACCTACTCGCTGGCCTTCCTCTTTCCCGCCTCTCCCCCCTTCAATCCATCCTACATGCCTCTGCCAGGCTGATCCACCTTTCCCGTCGATCTGCATCTGCTGCACCTCTCTACGAGTCCCTTCATTGGCTCCCCATTCACAGCAGAATTACATTCCAAATTCTTACCCTTACATACAAAGCTCTCACCAACGCCGCTCCCCTCTACCTATCCTCTCTAATACACAAGTATACTCCAGCCCGTCCACTAAGAACCAACAATGACCTTCTCCTTGCATCCGTAACTATAACCTCCTCTCATGCTAGACTGCAGGACTTCTGTTGTGCAGCACCTAACCTCTGGAACACTCTCCCTCGTGCTTTCAGGCTTTGCCCTAATCTGTCTTCCTTTAAATGTTCCCTGAAGACTTTTCTGTTCAGGGAAGCCTACCACCCAACTCAATAATAAATTAACTTCACTTACCTAACATTTCCCACATCTAACTCTGTATTAACATCTTTCCAAATCTTGCAGTCCTCACCTCCTGTTTCTCAACCTCCTACCCGTCTAGATTGCAAGTTCCCACGGGAATAGGGCCCTCAATCCCTCCTGTATGTGTTTGTAAATTTTGTTCTGTCTCTTACAAGTCTTGTATTGTTTTATTTAAATGAATTGTATCCATGGACAGCACTGCGGAATATGTTGGCGCTTCATAAATAAAGTATAATAATAATAATAGATAATAAAATAATGGGTATCCATGTGCTAATTCAACCAGTGTGAGTGCCTGTAAGGCTTGTGTGGGTAATGCAAAAGAGTGTTATATTTTTAAACATAAAATAAATCATTTAGAATTAGGTTAGTCAATTAATGAGGTAGATAAAACTGTTTAATTGCATATATAACCCCTATATGCTTTAAGTGTTTCAAGGTAGTAATGTTTGCAGTTTAACAGCTGTAGCCACCTGGGACATAGAGATACAGTATACAAGGTACACAGTTTTGGAAAGTACACCCCTTGATGCATATAATGAGGGGCTGCATATATTGCTAGTACACATTTGGAGTGCGTAAGACATAAATGAACATGTCACTTTTCTTAGAAAAAAATATTTTCTAAGCAAAACACCATATTCCATGAATATTTGCACACTCCACTTATGTGCTAGAAGTACATATAGCCCCTTATTTGATGCGTCAGGGGGTGTTCTTTCTACAAATGTGTACTTTATGTACCCTTATTTAACTTCCCAGGTGGCTAGAGCTGTTTATGTGCAGATATGGCAACCTTGAAAATCTTATTTAAAAATTGTCTTTAAACATTTGGGGTGATGTCTATAATTAGACATCTGTAGCCACCTGGGAATTTAAGATACAGTATACAAGGTACACAGTTTTGGAAAGTACACCCCTTGGCGCATCAAATGAGAGGCTGCATGTATTGCTAGTTCAAATTTGGAGTGTGTAAGATATAAATGAACATGCCTCTTTGTTTAATTTTTTTTTTTTTTTTTTTACAAGTGTGATATTCGCTTATTTGTTGCACACTTCAGATATGTGATACAAATACAAATACAAATAAGACCTCATTTGATGCAGCTGGGGGTGTAGTTTCTAAAAATATATAGTTGTGTTGTCATATCTTAATTTCCCAGGCAGCTAAAGCTATTTAGTTGCTGGCAACAATAAATTAAATTTAAAGATGCTTTTTGTTAAGGTCTATCAAATTGACACGTCGGCAATAAAACAGTAGAAAAACACAGTAAAATGTTCTCAATTTCTGCTTATAAAACCTGTTGAGACATTCACATATAATAATGGTATATTTGGAATCTGCTATGTCTGCTGAAAAAAAACAATATATAGTTTATATTGTTTATTCCCACAAACTTTACTTCTAAAAGTGTTTAAACGTAAACTGCAACAAGAAGCTAAAAACTAGCTTAGCACCCAGGTGGGAAATGGTTTAGCAGCCAAAGGGTTAAATTGTATGCTCTATCTAAATAATGCAAGTTCAATTTTGACTTGAGTGTCCCTTTAGTGTTATGCGTTTTAAATATGTCTATACAACCTACTGAGTGCTAGCTGCCCTGTGTGTTGTGTTTGATATATTGTATGTGGTTTTACCCTGTGTACTTTGCACCAAGGCGTGTATAGAGTTAACTTCATGAGTAATTTTGTGTAGACCTTGTGAACACAAAGTTCTGGAAGTACCCACTCCGGTTTATAGAGCAGTAATAACAAAATAAGGAATTCTGCTTAAATAAAGTATGGGAAAATTGTGAAAATATTCTTTGGTCCTTAATACGCAAACTACTCTAGTCATTAAGGGGTTAGACAAATTAAAGGAATATCTCATAATTAAAGGTAAATTAATATTAAGTCATTTTTTTGCTAGGTCTAACAGAGGGTATTTTAAAATATGTTTTTGTTTCATGCTCTTGTGCTTTCTAATATTGTAGACAAGAGAGAGAATCCCATCACTCACCAACCAGACAAGCTTTCTAATATTGGCCTAGAATAAAAGGGGGCATAAAAATGACAGAGCTATAGTGCACTAACATCGCTAGAAGACAATCAATAGCGTTCACATTTGTACTTCAATATTACAAGTTCAAAGTAAATTGTTAGCGTTCAAGTGAAAACCTTGGGGGCTCTTACATGTGGAGGTCAGATAGTATGGCCGTATTAAATCCCTCAACTAATACACTTCTATGGGTGAATGTACAAAACTCAGGTCTTGCTTTTGCTTGAGCAGTAACCTGAAGTTTTTTATTGTTGTATTTTTAATTAAAAAAGTGTGTAATAGTGATATAAAGGGATATGTTCTTTGACAAGGTGTTTGACTGTGAAGAACTCAAAGGTGTGTATATATATATATATATATATATATACCTATATATAATCATATTCAGCAAAGAAGAAGAACATCCAGGCGTCTCAGGTATTCTTAGGGCTAGATTTATCAAAGCCATTCTCCTATAATATTGTCCAAAATAACGCATACGAACGGATCCTCATATTTATCAAAGCACTCTGCGTCTATAATTGCGCAAATCTGAAAGAAACTTCTTCGCACTCCACTTGCATTCGCCTAGGCGCACAGGCGCGCTCCCGAGTGCACCAATATACATTAGTAATAGGCATAATTTAACAGCCCGACCTACAAATACGCCCAGTTGCTTATTCATCATTGCTTTGCGCCGATAATTTCGGCTGTAATTGCGTGTTGTATATTTTGCCATACAGACTGAGTCGAACACCATTATAATACATGCTTTTACATCTTGTGATGCAGTACTTTACTCTTTTAACTAATTTTTCAAACGTTCAGCGCAAAAAGTTTTATATATATATCGATATTATTTTAGTGTCAACATATGGCACAAACAGCACAGAAACATTATATAATATAAATATTAGCTAAATAGTTACCTAATAAAAGTTTTTTTTAATAATCAAAAGATGGCGGCGCAAATATTTATAGGGATGTACTGTGATAAATAGGGAGTAAATAGGGATAAAATGCTTTTTCCGACAGGTGCAATTTATCATTAGTACGCCCCAGCTCGCCTGCGCAAAGTTACGTCTATTTTTTGATAAATTTAGGCGCACATGTGCGCCTCTCCAGAGGCGAGCTGGGGCGCAGATACAGGCGAAGAACATTCAGAGTTCCCCTAGCCTTTGATAAATCTAGCCCTAAGTATCAAAAGGCTTTATTCTTCAGTGTTAAAAGCACAAATTTGTGAGCTAGCTAACTGTTAGAGAAGACGTGTTCATACATAGCTCCTGCCATATATACAAATAAAATAGCTAAAAAGACATAATTTTTCCTTCAAAGACAGAATTTCGCCTTGCCTACAATCTGGAGAGCAGTTGGGCTATTAATTGCTGAAAGCAAAAGATTTATAAGTGCCGGTGGACTTCGGTCATATTGCAGTACGGGGCCAAAAAGCCAGGTCTGACATAGCAGAGGGGGCCTTTCCTCCCGCTTTCATGGTTACAGCTGAGCCGTTTGTGCCGGAGGGCAGACGGTAACATCTACTGAGCAGCGGAAGGTCACCCAGAGCATAGGTGGTGAAGACATGGACATCTGACCAGTCGTTTGGGCAATAGCCCTGTGAGTGGCACCTCTCCTAGCACCTTTGGCCGACAAGCAACGGCACTTACCGCATTGATAGACCTCCCATACTTGACTGCCGTGACATGGGGCATAAGCTGGAGTGACAAGTAGCCTAGAGGGGAAAGGAGACAGAGGATAGCCGATTGAAGGCCCGGACGACGCCGAGCACGAATCGCCATTTTGGATCAGCAAGTAAGTGCGCAGTGAATCACGCGCTAATACAGGGCCCAGATCATGGAAGAGTTCAGCGCATTATTTGTGAGACTTATGGCAGACTTTGAAAGGCAGTTCTGCGAGAGAGCTGATAAAATTATTGCTGCGCAACAGAGAAATGCCCTGACTCACAGCCCATTGCCGGGTCCTGGGGAGAAGGAAGCAACTACAGAGGTGAGAGATACCCCATGCCGGCAGATAGTGTCGCTAGGTGCTTTGTCACCCTCGCAACCTATATGTAAACCTAAGCCAAAGGAAGAGAGTGCAATAAGGTGGGAGCTGCAGACCATAGCGAACCTCAGCAATCCGGTTGCACAGCAGGGGTCTGGGATTTCCACTAATACATGGAAAGATGTGTTTGGTCAGCATATTGTCATTGCAAAGCTATTTGATACACAGGATGGGGAATATTGCGAACAAGCACCGCTTGTCCTCAATCTACAGTGGAACTGCACCTATAGATCTGGCATAGGGTAAACATGCCCTCATTGATGTGAATTATTATTGAGAGCATGAAATGTTATACTTTAATGACGGCCTCTAAGCTTGATAAATCTGTTTTGTGACTCATGAAAGTGGCCTGCTTTCTCCTTACAAACACATTGTGTATATTCACATTATTTGTTTTGACACTTGCCATTTATCCGATAAATTGTTTCACAGCATCAGGGTTAGTTTCAGACAGGTATATTTTCAGGACCAACCTTTCATAAACTGTGGGATCTACTCTGTTAAATACATATCCTCTGCTGATTAACTTAATGGTTGGGGGTATATGTGCAATAATAACTCAGGCATAAGGCCACTTGTGCCTATTTAACACTGGGTCTGACTTAGGTATTTCATAGGGCTAAGATATTCAGCAGCAGTTATTTTCTTACAATATACAATATCTTGTATATATTTGCCTCTCTGTCACCTGCGGCCGAGATGATGGAGTCGCAGAGGTTGCCTAGCCTAACCCCTTTTGATAGTATATAGCAGATGACATGTGCTGTATTTGTCACCACATATTAGTATTGCCTTATAAGACAAGAGAGTGACCCCCCCTAGTTGATATTGTGTCTCTCCCCCTTGGTGAACAGGTATGATGCCCTCACATGACCTCACCAACAGATGCCCATTTATTTATTCCCCCCAATCTTACATTGGTTGCTAATTACTATTGACCTAGGGGGGACCTATACCTATTTTACAGATTGGGATGGGCTTACAGTATGTTCCAGAAATAGTGGAATTTTGAATTTTTGTACCCTAGGGTTGACTTATACCTGGTTATCTGCTTTTACCCCCTGTATTTGATTAATGTATATAGTTCTATAGTTCTTATAATACACACAGAGACCATATCTATATAGAAGGAGCAGGTCATACACAACGTTGGTTCCCCCCCCACTAAGGTAATTTCTAAGGGCAGATTTGAGAAGTCTCTGCCCATCCTTATTCTTCTTATGTTTATAATGGCCCACTCCTGTAGTTTTTTACCATGGACCTGTAATTGCTCCACAGGGGGCGAGCGCACTACTTCCTATAGAGCGTTTTTAGCCTGTTAAAGGGCGCTTTCCCCTGAAGCTCATACCTTTTACTCCCTCTAGTGCTGCTTACCTGTGGAGAATATATGTTATAGATTTATTTCATTGAAGGTCAAATAGGGGCCTATGGAGTCTTCCTCCGACTGAATATTATTACAGGGAAAGGAAGTCCATAAGTGACTTCGTACTCTGTGGAGGATGTACGTCAGGTTAAACCGGTTGAAATAGAAAAAACTGAGGTACTATGTTATTTGTTATCTTGTGTGTATAATAGGCATTGCTACTTACATTTCAAGGGCTCCTGCCCTATATTGTTTTTAGAGAGTTGTTTTTCAACTTGGTATAGTATGATGTATCTCACTTGGTAGATTTACCTGAAAACTGTATAATGTGTCTGTGATACCAAGGGGGTTGTACTAAGTTGTGATACTGTGATACTCTGCTTTCATGTCAGATGCATATTGCGATTGTACAACCCTGAAAACTATGTAATGTTTGCTCGCAGTGTACTTTACCTTATGATTGTAGTGATGTCTATATATTTACCTCAATAAAAAATATAAAAAAAAAAAAAAAAGCACAAATTTAAGCAACAGAGCTTCCATAGGTTAAAAAGTTAACACACAGTTTGACATGTTTCAGCCTTTGCGACCGTAATCATAGACATGATATATATATATATATATATAAATATATATATATATATATGTGTGTGTGTGTGTGTGTATGTCTGTTTGTATGTGTGTATGTTTTTATACATACAGGGAGTGCAGAATTATTAGGCAAATTAGTATTTTGACCACATCATCCTCTTTATGCATGTTGTCTTACTCCAAGCTGTATAGGCTCGAAAGCCTACTACCAATTAAGCATATTAGGTGATGTGCATCTCTGTAATGAGAAGGGGTGTGGTCTAATGACATCAACACCCTATATCAGGTGTGCATAAATATTAGGCAGCTTCCTTTCCTTTGGCAAAATGGGTCAAAAGAAGGACTTGACAGGCTCAGAAAAGTCAAAAATAGTGAGATATCTTGCAGAGGGATGCAGCACTCTTAAAATTGCAAAGCTTCTGAAGCGTGATCATCGAACAATCAAGCGTTTCATTCAAAATAGTCAACAGGGTCGCAAGAAGCGTGTGGAAAAACCAAGGTGCAAAATAACTGCCCATGAACTGAGAAAAGTCAAGCGTGCAGCTGCCAAGATGCCACTTGCCACCAGTTTGGCCATATTTCAGAGCTGCAACATCACTGGAGTGCCCAAAAGCACAAGGTGTGCAATACTCAGAGACATGGCCAAGGTAAGAAAGGCTGAAAGACGACCACCACTGAACAAGACACACAAGCTGAAACGTCAAGACTGGGCCAAGAAATATCTCAAGACTGATTTTTCTAAGGTTTTATGGACTGATGAAATGAGAGTGAGTCTTGATGGGCCAGATGGATGGGCCCGTGGCTGGATTGGTAAAGGGCAGAGAGCTCCAGTCCGACTCAGACGCCAGCAAGGTGGAGGTGGAGTACTGGTTTGGGCTGGTATCATCAAAGATGAGCTTGTGGGGCCTTTTCGGGTTGAGGATGGAGTCAAGCTCAACTCCCAGTCCTACTGCCAGTTTCTGGAAGACACCTTCTTCAAGCAGTGGTACAGGAAGAAGTCTGCATCCATCAAGAAAAACATGATTTTCATGCAGGACAATGCTCCATCACATGCGTCCAAGTACTCCACAGCGTGGCTGGCAAGAAAGGGTATAAAAGAAGAAAATCTAATGACATGGCCTCCTTGTTCACCTGATCTGAACCCCATTGAGAACCTGTGGTCCATCATCAAATGTGAGATATACAAGGAGGGAAAACAGTACACCTCTCTGAACAGTGTCTGGGAGGCTGTGGTTGCTGCTGCACGCAATGTTGATGGTGAACAGATCAAAACACTGACAGAATCCATGGATGGCAGGCTTTTGAGTGTCCTTGCAAAGAAAGGTGGCTATATTGGTAACTGATTTGTTTTTGTTTTGTTTTTGAATGTCAGAAATGTATATTTGTGAATGTTGAGATGTTATATTGGTTTCACTGGTAAAAATAAATAATTGAAATGGGTATATATTTGTTTTTTGTTAAGTTGCCTAATAATTATGCACAGTAATAGTCACCTGCACACACAGATATCCCCCTAAAATAGCTAAAACTAAAAACAAACTAAAAACTACTTCCAAAACTATTCAGCTTTGATATTAATGAGTTTTTTGGGTTCATTGAGAACATGGTTGTTGTTCAATAATAAAATTAATCCTCAAAAATACAACTTGCCTAATAATTCTGCACTCCCTGTATGTATGTATGTTTATATTTGTATGTGTGTATGTTTGTATAAATATGTATGTGTGTGTATATATGTATGTGTATGTATACATGTATGTGTGCATACATATACCTACATACATATAAATAAAGACGTGCACATTCATATACACCTTTGAACCCTTCGCAGTCCACCACCTTGTCATATAGTGTATCCCTTTAAAGGGATACTGAACTCACATTTGTTATTTCATGATTCAGATAGAGCATGACATTTTAAGCAACTTTCTAATTTACTCCTATTATCAACTTTTCTTTGTTCTCTTGCTATCTTTATTTAAAAAGTAGGAATGTAAATATTAGCAGCCAGTCCATTTTAGGTTCAGCACCATGGATAGCGCTTGCTGACATTTAGCCACCAATAAGCAAGCATAACCCAGGTTCTCAACCAAAAATAGGCCGGCTACTATGCATTTCATTCCTGCTTTTTAAAATAAAGATAGCAAGAGAACAAAGAAAAATTGATAATAGTAGTAAATTAGAAAGTTGCTTAAAATTACATGCTCTATCTGAATCATGAAAGGGTTTAGTGTCCCTTTAAATCACTGTTTTAACATTTATTTTAATAATATATATATATATATATATATATATATATATATATATATATATGTGTGTATTAATGTGTATGTATATATATATATATATATATTTATATACGTATATATATATATGTATATACGTATGTATATATATATATATATATATATATATATAAATACATTTTATTATGTATAAAAATAGCACTAAATATTCTGCCTTATTATGTGTTACATTGGATTATAAAATAAGTGATGTTAGTCATGCTGTGCTATCCTTTGAAATTATAAGTAAAAAAATGTCAGCAGCGCTAGCATTTTCTGGTAAAAAGAATTTACCATTCACTTATAATGCTAGAGATTGGGCAATATTTTTAGTGCTGGGCAATTTGCTCTATTATGCACACTCCACTTTTAATCTATGCCATACTGTTTTATTGTCATGCTTCTGTCCACTAATAGACCTATAGGATCCTATATGGAACAGTGAACAATTGACCCTATGGGATCAGTTGAATTCAAAAGTAATTCTCTCATACTGTTTATGAAGCAAAACTATGGCCTAGATTTAGAGTTGGGCGGTAGCCGTCAAAACCAGCGTTAGAGGCTCCTAACGCTGGTTTTTACCGCCCGCTGGTATTTGGAGTCAGTCAGGAAAGGGTCTAACGCTCACTTTGCAGCCGCGACTTTTCCAAACCGCAGATCCCCCTACGCCATTTGCGTATCCTATCTTTTCAATGGGATCTTCCTAACGCCGGTATTTAGAGTCTTGGCTGAAGTGAGCGTTAGAAATCTAACGACAAAACTTCAGCCGCAGAAAAAAGTCAGTAGTTAAGAGCTTGCTGGGCTAACGCCGGTTTATAAAGCTCTCAACTACTGTGCTCTAAAGTACACTAACACCCATAAACTACCTATGTACCCCTAAACCGAGGTCCCCCCACATCGCCGCCACTCTATTAAAATTTTTTAACCCCTAATCTGCCGCTCCGTACACCGCCGCCAGCTACGTTATCCCTATGTACCCCTAATCTGCTGCCCCTAACATCACCGACCCCTATATTATATTTATTAACCCCTAATCTGCCGCCCCCGCTATCGCTGACACCTGCATATTCTTTTAACCCCTAATCTGCCGCTCCGTACACCGCCGCAACCTACATTATCCCTATGTACCCCTAATCTGCTGCCCCTAACAAAGCCGACCCCTATATTATATTTATTATCCCCTAATCTGCCGCCCCCAACGTCGCCTCCACCTACCTACAATATTTAACCCCTAATCTGCCGACCAGACCACACTGCTAGTATAATAAAAATGTATTAACCCCTAAAGCTAAGTCTAACTCTAACCCTAACACCCCCCTAACTTAAATATAATTTAAATCTAACAAAATAAATGAACTATTATTAAATAAATTATTCCTATTTAAAGCTAAATACTTACCTGTAAAATAAACCCTAATATAGCTACAATATAAATTATAATTATATTGTAGCTATTTTAGGATTAATATTTATTTTACAGGCAACTTTGTAATTATATTAACCAGGTACAATAGCTATTAAATAGTTAATAACTATTTAATAGTTACCTAGTTAAAATAATTACAAAATTACCTGTAAAATAAATCCTAACCTAAGTTACAATTAAACCTAACACTACACTATCAATAAATTAATTAAATACAATACCTACAATTATCTACAATTAAACCTAACACTACACTATCAATAAATTAATTAAATACAATAACTACAAATAAATACAATTTATTTGTAGTTAATGTATTTAATTAATTACAACTAAAGTACAAACAATAAAAAAGAACTAAGTTACAAAAAATAAAAAAATATTTACAAACATTAAAAAAATATTACAACAATTTTAAACTAATTACACCTACTCTGATTGGAACAGCCAATAGAATGCGAGCTCAATCTGATTGGCTGATCGGATCAGCCAATCGGATTGAACTTGATTCTGATTGGCTGATTCCAATTTTCATTCCTACCTTAATTCCGATTCCGATTGATGTCCCTTAAAGGAACCGTCATTCGTCGGGAAGTCGTCGGTGAAGATGGATGTTCCGCGTCGGCGGAATGAACATGGATCCGGAAGAAAGACTTCAGCCGGATCATGGACCTCTTCAGCTCCCGCTTGGATGAAGACTTCAGCCGGATCATGGACATCTTCAGCCCCCCGCTTGGGCTTGGATCAAGACATCGGAGCCAGGACGGATCGGTGTGATACCCGGCGAGGTGAAGATAAGGTAGGAAGATCTTCAGGGGCTTAGTGTTAGGTTTATTTAAGGGGGGTTTGGGTTAGATTAGGGGTATGTGGGTGGTGAGTTGTAATGTTGGGGGGGGGTATTGTATGTGTTTTTTTTACAGGCAAAAGAGCTGAATTCTTTGGGGCATGCCCCGTAAAGGGCCCTTTTCAGGGCTGGTAAGGTAAAAGAGCTTTTCTATTTTAATTTTAGAATAGGGTAGGGCATTTTTTTATTTTGGGGGTCTTTCTTATTTTATTAGGGGGCTTAGAGTAGGTGTAATTAGTTTAACATTGTTGTAATATTTTTCTAATGTTTGTAAATATTTTTTTATTTTTTATAGCTTAGTTCTTTTTTATTTTTTGTACTTTAGTTAGTTTATTTAATTGTAGTTATTTGTAGATATTGTATTTAATTAATTTATTGATAGTGTAGTGTTAGGTTTAATTGTAGATAATTGTAGGTATTTTATTTAATTTATTTATTGATAGTGTAGTGTTAGGTTTAATTGAAACTTAGGTTAGGATTTATTTTACAGGTAATTTTGTAATTATTTTAACTAGGTAACTATTAAATAGTTATTAACTATTTAATAGCTATTGTAACTGGTTAAAATAATTACAAAGTTGCCTGTAAAATAAATATTAATCCTAAAATAGCTACAATATAATTATAATGTATATTGTAGCTATATTAGGGTTTATTTTACAGGTAAGTATTTAGCATTAAATAGGAATAAGTTATTTAATAAGAGTTAATTTATTTTGTTAGATTTAAATTATATTTAAGTTAGGGGGGTGTTAGGGTTAGGGTTAGACTTAGCTTTAGGGGTTAATACATTTCTTATAGTAGTGGTGAGATCCGGTCGGCAGATTAGGGGTTAATAATTGTAGGTAGGTGGAGGCGACGTTGGGGGCGGCAGATTAGAGGTTAATAAATATAATATAGGGGTCGGCGGTGTTAGGGGTAGCAGATTAGGGGTACATAGGGATAATGTAGGTTGCGGCAGTGTACGGAACGGCAGATTAGGGGTTAATAATAATATGCAGGTGTCAGCGATAGCGGGGGCAGCAGATTAGGGGTTAATAAATATAACAAAGTGGTCGGCGATGTTAGGGGCAGCAGATTAGGGGTACATAGGTATAACGTAGGTTGCGGCGGTGTACAGAGCGGCAGATTAGGGGTTAATAATAATATGCAGGGGTCAGCGATAGCGGGGGCGGCAGATTAGGGGTTAATAAGTGTAAGGTTAGGGGTGTTTAGACTCGGGGTACATATTAGGGTGTTAGGTGCAGACTTAGGAAGTGTTTCCCCATAGGAAACAATGTAGCTGCGTTAGGAGCTGAACGCTGCTTTTTTGCAGGTGTTAGGTATTTTTTCAGCTCAAACAGCCCCATTGTTTCCTATGGGGGAATCGTGCACGAGCACGTTTTTGAAGATGGCCGCGTCCGTAAGCAACGCTGGTATTGAGAGTTGCAGTGGCGGTAAATATGCTCTACGCTCCCTTTTTGGAGCCTAACGCAGCCCTTCTGTGAACTCTAAATACCAGCGGTATTTAAATGGTGCGGGAGAAAAAAAGCCAGTGTAGCTAACCCACCCCTTTGGCCGCAGAACTCTAAATCTAGCCGTAAGAGTATGTTTTCAACTACCGTTCCAAGTATATATATATATATATATATATATATAGAGAGAGAGAGAGAGAGACTAAACACACACAGAGAGAAGTGCACTCACAGGAACAACCAGCTCAATATCATTGTTAGCCTGTTCTATGCAATTTACCACCTGGGTGCAGCTTCTTTTAGCCCACTAATGCTTTTCACAGAGTAGAACTTGCCTGTAGTATATCAGTCTGATCCCGCCTATTACGGCCAGTCCAACGCTGAAATACAAGGCAATTCCTATCTGAACAAGGAAAACAGCAACCCCAGATTTTCGTTTCGGCCTTCATTGGGCCTCGACAGTGAGGTGTAGCACTATTCTTCTAAGCACACTGAGCAAGGAGTCTACGTCTGGTTGCCCCTTTTTCCCATATGGAGACTAAAAACACATAGAGAGAAGTGCACTCACAGGAACGAACAACTAGCTCAATACCATTGTTAGCCTGTTCTATGGCGATTTACCACCTGGATGTAACTTCTTTTAGCCCGTAATGCTTTTCACAGAGTAGAACTTTCCTGTAGTATATCAGTCTGATCCTGCCTATTACGGTCAGTCCAGTGCCGAAATACCAGGCAATTCCTATCTGAACAAGGAACACAGCAACCATAGACAATCGTTTCAGCCTTCATTGGGCCTCGGCAGTGAGGTGTAGCAGTATTCCTCTAAGCACACTGAGCAAGGAGTCCACGTCTGGTTGCCCCTTTTTCCCATATGGAGACTAAATACACACAGAGAGAAGTGCACTCACAGGAACGAACAACCAGCTCAATACCATTGTTAGCCTGTTCTATGGCAATTTACCACCGGGGTGCAGCTTCTTTTAGCCCAGTAATGCTTTCAACAGAGTAGAACTTTCCTGAAGTATATTAGTCTGATCCCGTCTATTACGGTCAGTCCAGCGCCGAAATACCAGGCAATTCCTATCTGAACAAGGAACACAGCAACCCCAGACGATCGTTTCAGCTTTCATTGGGCCTCCTTAGGGATGTGTAGCAGTATTCCTCTAAGCACACTGAGCAAGGAGTCTACGTCTGGATTCCCCTTTTTCCCATATGGAGACTAAATACACACAGAGAGAAGCACATTCACAGGAACAAACAACTGGGTCAATACCATTGTTAGCCTGTTCTATGGCAATTTACCACCTGTGTGCCACTTCTTTTAGCCCAGTAATGCTTTTCACAGAGTAGAACTTTCCTGTAGTATATCAGTCTGATCTCGCCTCTTACGGTCAGTCCAGCGCCGAAATACTAGTCAATTCCTATCTGAACAAGGAACACAGCAACCCCAGACGATCGTTTCAGCCTTCATTGGGCCTTGTCAGTGAGGTGTAGCAGTATTCCTCTAAGCACACTGAGCAAGGAGTCCATGTCTGGTTGCCCCTTTTTCCCATATGGAAACTAAACACACACAGAGAGAAGTGCACTCACAGGAACGAACAACCAGCTCAATACCATTGTTAGCCTGTTCTATGGTGATTTACCACCTGGGTGCAACAAATTTTTGCAAAGTTCAACAAAAGAATAGGAGCACTCCAAAAGTGATAATTACCAGTCCTTTATTGTAGCCAAAAGCACAAGTGAAGCAGCAATATTTCGGACTACATGTCCTTCATCATGCTATCTGCTTCACTTGTGCTTTTGGCTACAATAAAGGACTGGTAATTATCACTTTTGGAGTGCTGCTATTCTTTTGTTGAACTTTGCATATGGATACAGGATTGTGCAGTGCCCTGTTATAGTTTGCACCCAATATCGATACAGTGTTTGCTGGACTTTTTCATTATTTTGCCACTAATTTTTGCCCAGTAATGCTTTTCACAGAGTATAACTTTCCTGTAGTATATCAGTCTGATCCCGCCTATTACAGTCAGTCCAGCACCAAAATACCAGGCAATTTCTATCTGAACAAGGAACACAGCAACCCCAGACAATCGTTTTGCCTTTATATATATATGCTTTTTTCCTGCAATTGTTTAAAATAGTGGTTCATTTGATTTCTGTGACTAACAAATATGATGTAAATAAATAGGAGCAACACAATTGAAATAAAAAAATATATATTAAATATTATTTTGCCATGTGAGCAGAATAAATTATCATATTTTATCTATTCATGATTCAGAATTGTTAGTAGCCCAGAAATATGTATTATGTCACTTAAAAGGACATTTCAATGGAAAGAAACTAAAATATATCAAGCTTCTGGTAGACAAGTAGTCAAGCAGAGAAACACTCAATTGACACTTGGAAGCTTGGCTAGTACAAGAGCTCTTTTGTGCAATTCAGCTCCTGTTTTATGCAGCCAATCATGGGAGGGTAGGATCTGTTAATCAGTGGTGATTTATCACTGCCACCTCAGAAGTAGCGGAAAGGATAAGAAGCAGAAACTGATAGTTTTGAGGTTGCAAACTCACTCATAAAAAATTAAAATCATAGTTTGATCAGTCTGTGCTGATCTGCCCCCCCCCCTTCTCAACATCAGGATAGATTCTATTTTCAGCTATTAAATAGTCAGATTTTAAAACCTTTACTCCCTTTATGTTGTATTTATTTGGAAATGGATTTCAATGTATTCATCTCAGTCAGGACTCAAAATAACAATCTGTCATTTTTCAGGGGCAAAAACACATGACATAAACAAAAAGATTCTAAAATGGTTTTATTGAATTAACTGCCCTTATAATGAGAGGCAAAAATGCTAGTCACACCATCAAGATTAGCCTATTCAAAAAAAGCTGAAATTAGGAAATACAAATAATTAAAACATGTTTTAATGCACACATATTTATATGGTATACCTTGTAGACATTACATGTGTGACATTACATAATGCAAAGTCATAGTCAAAATACCCTTAGGGAAAGCATCAGAGGCATACAGAAATATTTCAGGCATTAATTGTCTGAATGAGAATAAAAATCAGAACTAGGAAAGCAGTAGTCTAACTTCTTTATTTTTTCAGCTTTTCATAATTTCCTTTTCAATGGGAAGATATCATTAAAAGGCTTGTTTTATTATAAAGAAAGTCTGTTACCAATATAAAGCTTTCTCCTCTGTTGTTTCATATGTTGTGTTGTTAACGTCAAAGGATAAATTTTTTTTAATGGGATTAATGTCACATGAAGTACAAAAACAAATATCTGAGACAGTACAGCTGAAAGAAATTTAGAAAAAAGTTTGCAAACCTTTGAAATGTCCTGTTAAATCAGTTTTGTCTAGGTAGTAAACATTAACACAAACTTCATTTGATCATCAAATCTAGAGGGTGTTATGGGTTATGTTAATAATATCATAATTATTATTATGTCTCGGAAATGACATCATGGAAGAGGAATACATTTAACATTATATATCAGGTTTTCACCTTTCTTTGAAGTTGAAGAAACATTATTATTGCTATGAGACAAATATATTATTTTAAACCGATTAAACTACACACGCATTCAATTTTTTTACTTTCTTATTAAAGGGACAGTCAACACCAGAATTTTTTGTTGTTTAAAAAGAAAGATAATCCCTTTATTACCCATTCCCCAGTTTTGCATAACCAACACAGTTATAATAATACACGTTTTACCTCTGTAATTATCTTGTATCTAAGCTTCTGCTGACTGCCCCCTTATTTCAGTTCTTTTGACAGAAATGCAGTTTAGCCAATCAGTGCTCAGTCCTAGGTCACTTTCCGTGCATGAGCTCAATGTTATCTATATGAAACATGTGAACTAATGACCTCTAGTGGTCAAAACGTATTCCGATTAGAGGCAGTCCTCAAGGTCTAAGAAATTAGTATATGAACCTCCTAGTTTTAGCTTTCACCTAAGAATACCAAGAAAACAAAGCAAAATTGGTGATAAAAGTAAATTGGGAAGTTGTTTAAAATTGCATGCCCTATTTAAAACATGAAAGTTTTTTTTTTTGGACTTGACTGTCCCTTTAAGTAAAATAGAATGCAATGTATCTATCAAGTTATTATGGCAATGTTTTTTTTCCTAAAATAAAATATGTATTCTCTTATAGCTTCAAAAGTGACATGACTTGTTCTTAAAAAAGGTACAAATCTCCAAATCTGGAATTACAAAATCCAAACTTATTCTGAAACCAAAAATTGTAATTAATATTTTTAAAAAAATGTATCAAAAATGATTTTTCCCCGCCTGTAAGTAACAATCATCTGTCCATGTGACTTTGGTTTGATATATGCATTCTAAAATGCAAATAATACTGTAGTCTACATTTATTTAAAACAACCAATATTGCCATTTGGATTAAAGTACTGTACCATCTTTCTAATGGTAGGATGTACTGTATACAAAAGTATTAAAATGATATAAATTACCTTTAGGTTGCATGTATAAGCTAAATGACATAAGATATTCTTGTTTGCACTTGGTTCTATACGCTCTCTAAGTTGTCCCATTTTACAGATGTAAATATTCCAAAATCCAAACTATTCCTAAATCTAAACCTTTTTTGGCCCCAAGCAGTTTGGATAAAGGGTTTTCTACCTGTAATTGAAAAAAAAAAACTTTAGTTAAACTGTATTAGTATTACTATATTACATTTAAAGCATCTATCTTTGCAATATACAAACAGACATAAATCTACCCTATGCTAAAGTAAAACCAATAGAATATTTAATGATAGTGGAGTACACCTAGCGCCTACTAAATAAGACCTCTGGCTTTGATAATTTGACACCTAGTTGTCAAAATGGAAAGATGAAACTAATAAGGTATACCAAAGCACCAACTATGTGAAGGCTGGGTCTGGACCAAATGCAATATTATCAAATGATTACAATAAACAATTTTATTATCGGTCTTGATAAAGGTCTCTTTGTGACTGAAACGCGTTGACTGGTAAGCACAATTTCAGTTTCTATTGATCTAAAAACAATCTACACCATCATATCTTTCTTTTACAGAAGGATCATCCAGGGATTATAACAAAATATTTGCCAAGAAGATAGAATTTTGGGTTGGAAAATGGCTAGCAAGTACTGACACTGCTATTCAGTATAAAACACTTGGAAAATCACCATAACTATTGCTGTTTAGGATTCACAACACTTTAAGGATTATTGTTTTTTTCTTAAAGAGACACACTACTTATTATTGTTGGATTATTTTTTCTATTAAGTTTTCACTGTTGGACTATTTTTAACGGTTGGACTATTATTTACATTTATACAAGTCACTATTTGAACACACCACAATGTTTTTGTAAATTTTTGGTTTTTCATTTTTCACAATCTTTGTTCTTAATTCACGTTTTTTGAAGATCAACCTATTTTTTTGACCATTAATATTTTTTGTACACTAATTTTTGCACACAACATTTTTGATACACATTTTTTACATCGGCATATTGCTGTCACAATATTTTTCACTTGACAATGCGTATTTGTTAAACACATAGTTAAAGGTCTTACTCAGAGCCTTACACATTAGTAACTATTGGCAATATTCAGGAGCATTGCATAAAATCGAGAACATTATTGATTAGATAATATTATATAACTGACTAATATAGTTCACCTATTATGTGTATGTGGTAAACACAAAGTTGAATTTTTGTTGTGAGCCTTATACTTAATTTGGAATTTTTTAGGAATATTTTTTAAGAGCAATGTTTGCATAATTTTAAATACCATATCTGCTACATAACTATTTGTTTTAACTATTCATTTAGCTATTATTGCTGTATAAATTTGTGTATGTGTATGTGGTAAACACAAAGTTGAATTTCTGTTGTGAGCCTTATACTAAATTTGGTATTTTTTAGGAATATTTTTAAGAGCAATGTTTGCACAATTTTAATCATTTGATAATATTGCATTTGGTCCAGACCCAGCCTTCGTATAGTTGGCGCTTTGGTATACCTTATTAGTTCAATAGAATATATAAACTCACTTTATAATTACAAGACATTTCTGTTGTCTAGGATAACATATCACAGTTAAAAAAAACAAAAAAAAACAAATTAGTATCCAGTTTGTTGCGATTGTTTTTTAATGGCCAAACATCACCCACCGTTTGCATTTTTTCAAGGAGCCAGTCTGACTTGAGTCTGCAGACAACAAGACTATTCAGGGACATTATGTAGTATATTGTTTTGTAGCTATTAAAGCAAATAAGGGAAAGATAAGTAGCAGGGCTACCACTTGGACGAGTGCAGTATGCATTTATAGTTCTAAGAATTGGACAATCCACAAATTTCAAGGAAAAATAACTAATGAAAATATATTGTGACATTTTTTTTTAATACATAACAAAGCATTTTACATTAAATATTTTGCTGTACCTTTAAGACATAATTTAATAACCTGTCCTTAAAGGGATATGAAACCCCAAAATTTTCTTTTATGATTCAGATAGAACATACAATTTTAAACAACTTTCCAATTTAATTCTATTATCAAATTGTCTTCATTCTCTTGTTGTCCATTGCTATGAAGGGACAACATTGCACTGTTGACAGGAAGCTGAAAATATCTATTTAGCCAATCACAAGAGACACATGTGTGCAGGCACCAATTAGCAGCAGCTCCCACTAGTGTATGATATGTGCGTATTCATTTTTTAACACTGGATACTAAGAGAACAAAGCACATATGAAATATTTAAAAG
The DNA here is from genome assembly GCF_027579735.1 of Bombina bombina. NCBI lineage: Eukaryota > Metazoa > Chordata > Amphibia > Anura > Bombinatoridae > Bombina > Bombina bombina. The sequence goes on from NC_069501.1 coordinate 836,801,884, forward strand.
TGTCTTAAAATGACATGCTCTATCTGAATCATGCACATTTAATTTTGACTTTCCTATCCCTTTAATTCACAGTCCAGAAAATTGATTTCTTGCAACTCAGTTTAGGTGAAGGACTAAATCTCATCTGAAAGGCTACTTCTAAAGTGAAAGGAGGGAAGGGGGAGCACATTAGACAACAAAGGAGGACTTTATATTGTGTTATTTTGGAACAACAACACCAATAACATGTATGAAGTAGTAAATGGCAACTCACATTTGTTAACATCAATTGTAGGCGGTATGGAGAGCATTCTAGGTTGGGAATTAAATTAGTTCTGTGTTACTGTAGTGTATCTCTCTCACATATGATTGTGGGAGAAAAGCAATTGTTCCTGACATTTTTATCGCAATTTGTCCTTGAAAGAAAGAAATCAATATTTCCAAGCTACAGGGAGTGCAGAATTATTAGGCAAGTTGTATTTTTGAGGATTAATTTTATTATTGAACAACAACCATGTTCTCAATGAACCCAAAAAACTCATTAATATCAAAGCTGAATATTTTTGGAAGTAGTTTTTAGTTTGTTTTTAGTTTTAGCTATTTTAGGGGGATATCTGTGTGTGCAGGTGACTATTACTGTGCATAATTATTAGGCAACTTAACAAAAAACAAATATATACCCATTTCAATTATTTATTTTTACCAGTGAAACCAATATAACATCTCAACATTCACAAATATACATTTCTGACATTCAAAAACAAAACAAAAACAAATCAGTGACCAATATAGCCACCTTTCTTTGCAATGACACTCAAAAGCCTGCCATCCATGGATTCTGTCAGTGTTTTGATCTGTTCACCATCAACATTGCGTGCAGCAGCAACCACAGCCTCCCAGACACTGTTCAGAGAGGTGTACTGTTTTCCCTCCTTGTAAATCTCACATTTGATGATGGACCACAGGTTCTCAATGGGGTTCAGATCAGGTGAACAAGGAGGCCATGTCATTAGATTTTCTTCTTTTATACCCTTTCTTGCCAGCCACGCTGTGGAGTACTTGGACGCGTGTGATGGAGCATTGTCCTGCATGAAAATCATGTTTTTCTTGAAGGATGCAGACTTCTTCCTGTACCACTGCTTGAAGAAGGTGTCTTCCAGAAACTGGCAGTAGGACTGGGAGTTGAGCTTGACTCCATCCTCAACCCGAAAAGGCCCCACAAGCTCATCTTTGATGATACCAGCCCAAACCAGTACTCCACCTCCACCTTGCTGGCGTCTGAGTCGGACTGGAGCTCTCTGCCCTTTACCAATCCAGCCACGGGCCCATCCATCTGGCCCATCAAGATTCACTCTCATTTCATCAGTCCATAAAACCTTAGAAAAATCAGTCTTGAGATATTTCTTGGCCCAGTCTTGACGTTTCAGCTTGTGTGTCTTGTTCAGTGGTGTTCGTCTTTCAGCCTTTCTTACCTTGGCCATGTCTCTGAGTATTGCACACCTTGTGCTTTTGGGCACTCCAGTGATGTTGCTGAAATATGTCCAAACTGGTGGCAAGTGGCATCTTGGCAGCTGCACGCTTGACTTTTCTCAGTTCATGGGCAGTTATTTTGCGCCTTGGTTTTTCCACACGCTTCTTGCGACCCTGTTGACTATTTTGAATGAAACGATTGATTGTTCGATGATCACGCTTCAGAAGCTTTGCAATTTTAAGAGTGCTGCATCCCTCTGCAAGATATCTCACTATTTTTGACTTTTCTGAGCCTGTCAAATCCTTCTTTTGACCCATTTTGCCAAAGGAAAGGAAGTTGCCCAATAATTATATAATAATTATGCACACCTGATATAGGGTGTTGATGTCATTAGACCACACCCCTTTTCATTACAGAGATGCACATCACCTAATATGCTTAATTGGTAGTAGGCTTTCGAGCCTATACAGCTTGGAGTAAGACAACATGCATAAAGAGGATGATGTGGTCAAAATACTCATTTGCCTAATAATTCTGCACTCCCTGTATTAGTTATCAAACTTTGTGACAGTGGTCTAATCACTACAGAAAATGGGGCAGAATTATTCAGCCCCGAATGAAGCTTGATGCCCCTGTTTCCGCGCGAGCCTTCAGTCTAAAGACCGCTGCTCCATAACTTGTCCGCTGCCTCTGAGGCTGCGGTCTTCAATCCGCCCAATCCTATACGATCGGGCTGATTAACACCCCCTGCTAGCGGCCGAAAATCTGCAGGGGGCGGCATTGCACAAGCAGTTCACCAGAACTGCTTGTGCAATGATAAATGCAGACAGCGTATGCTGTCGGCATTTATCGATGTGCGTCGGACATGATGCGCTACATCGTATCATGTCTGTTCGTACTTTGGTAAATTGGCCCCTACATGTATATGTGGTAAATCTTCAAACTTATATTTTCACATCAATTAGCTCTTTATTAAAACAAAAGAGTATTTACAGAAAAAAAAAGTCCACTGATACTCAAATATTAGCACCAGGTTCTGGTTAGTGTCTTTTCCTGGAGCTTATAACCCACAAGGTTAAAACAATGGTATCTGTGTATTATACCATACACCCTGGTATAAAAGTACTTAGATAGTGAAAGAAGCAGTTTCTTACAATTTACACCTTACTATTGCATAAAACAGCATCCTCTATGAAAGGATATGTTCTTATTCAGGGTTCCTAGTAAAAGAAAATCCAAAAACCATAGCTCATTCTGTTGAGGTAAAAAAAATAAATGTGTACTACTTTAAATGTGATTGGTGTTATTATTCCTTAATATTACTGTCCTCCTTTGTTTGGCATAATGCCTCATCCCTCCTTTCCTTTTATACACACGCACACACACACACGCATATATATATATATATATATATATATATATATATACATATTCATTTTGTTTTCCCATGTATGTCATTTCTCAGGGGTCTATTTATCAATATGTGTGTGTGTGTGTGCACACATACATACATTTAAGTATATAGGTATAGATATATAGTTTACAAGCAAATCATAGATATATATGCATGTACACACACACATATATATATATATATATACTGTGATATATATATGAAGATCATTTTATGGGAAGAGCATTGGAATGTAAGGTATTCATAACTTCATAACTACTTCAACCTTTAGCGCTGTTGGTGTAATGCTTTTTCAGGTTAGCGCAGGAGCGATAAGTGCTAGCGACCACTATTAAAGTCTATGGGGAGAAGAAGTTAACATGATTGTGGTATAATCTATTAATCTAAGAAGTGTGCACAGAGCTAGTGTGCCAAACTCCTAAAGATCCTAAGAGATCCCCTACAATTAGGAAAAAAATAGAAAGGAAAACAAGGCTAAAGATAAAAGTAATAATAACAAGATCTGATTCAGATTATATATTCTAAGGAAAACCACGTATACATAAAAAAGGTATTTAATACGATATAAAGTAGCAATGGCAGCAAAGTAAACGAAAAACAAATATAGAGGAGCAATAATAAGACAATAGTTACTATGTAACTCAAAATGAAGCAATAGCAACAATGCAGACAATAAAATATCGGACATCTCCAATAGTGTAAAAAAATAGGACAAAATAGTTTGCAAACGGATATTGGAATAGATTGCCGGAGATATATATTTTAGGCAGTTCAAAATTTCCCAGACAGATTTAGTCCCAGGCAGAGTTATATTTTAAACCACGGGTATGCAGGTATTATACACAATCTTTATGCAGATCATATAGCACAGTACCTGACTTGGAGGAGTAATAATAATTCTGGAACTGCAGCTTGACTTGTTAGCTGTTAGACATGCGTGTGTAGTGTGCCTTTTCGCCATTGGATCATGTGTAACAGATCTTGTAAGCTGCTCCGGTCCGATTGGATGATGTCACATTCAAACACTTCGGATAATTAGCTTGTCCGCTATCAGTAATGAAACGGTATCCACTCTTAGTGCAATAGCACACTGGATACTGAGGAATTCTTGAGAGTGTTAGTGATGAAAGGCTTAGGTAAAACTTGACCTTGTCTTTGGCACTAAACAGTGCAAATTTTGCAGAGATACACCTGAAATTTGGCAGTGTGGAAGCCTAAGAAAATCTTGGATAGAGTTCTAATTCGACCTCTGTTGTCCACAGAGGATACTTTGGCACAAATTGCAGATATTTAAAATAGTAGAAATTATTCTGACTGCATAAATAAAAAAATCAACGCGTTTCTCCCTATATGAGGGCTTTTTCAAGATGAGGAAATTGTAGTCCAGTACTTCCTTTTAGATGTAGCCAAATTTTTTCATTGGTCCCATTTCTTAATTAATATTAAAGATGGTATAGACAATCATATACCAATCAGGAGATAGAGTGGTATCGGCAAAAATAGATCATAAAGGTGGTATTGACAATAAAAACTTATAAAAATAAACATCATAGCCCTTAAGTATGTGAATATTAAGTATATCATATAAAAAATATTATATTTAGTTTAGTACAAAGTGTGTTAAGAATATTAGATCATATCAGTATCTAAAGAACGTGAAAATTAGAAAATGAGTGTTACTTAGTGTTACAATATTTTTACAATATTTTGTTACATAGTTATAGCAAAATTAAAATATGGATTAATATTTAAGTAATTAAAGAGTATCTAGTAGAGATACAATTAATATATATATCTCATATTAAATACCTTTTTTATGATTGTGGTATCCAAAATCCTGATGTTCGCGTGCATCGGACTTTCACTCTGCTTCTAACGTATATCATTCAACTTGTAATTAGCAGGCTAACCTGACTTTGTTAAAATGTCACAGGTTAAGTAATTATAAATACTCTTCACTTCTTTGCACAATTATCCACTATTGATCAATTGGGTGCGTGTGATCAACAAACAAAATCTCTTAAAAGAACCTGGTGTAATCCTTGACTGTGGATATTTGTGTCAAGGAAATCTACAAGATAACTTTTGTAATTAATTTACAACTAAACTATATTAGTGTAATAATTGCAGCCAAACTTGCATTATTCGGTTTTTACTTAAAACTAATATAACTGTAAATGGGCTATTTAATCTTAATATAGCATATAGAAGCATTGAGGGAAAATAAAACATGTGGCTGTAATTAACCATAGTTCTCTACAGTACTAAAGCATTGAAAAAAATGTAAGTTTCTTCATCATATCTCCTTCCATCTGAATGTATTTATATATTCCTTCCTATCCAAGGATTTAGGAAGCCATGGCATGTTCTCCTACACTATAGTCAAATCCATGAACATACTTCTTTATATCAATTTACATATATTCTCCTCCATCATCTAGTTTCCCTGTACATTCACTTTTGGCTTCTCTGACCCAAAATGCTACTCCTCTCATAAATGCCTTCACACTACCCTAACACAAATCTTTTATCTCAATTTACCCCAGTACCTCTCCCTTATATTATTTATTGGAAAATTAAAATTTGCTTACACTGAGGGGTCCATTTATCATTGTGGGGATGGACATGATCCACTATAGCAAACCATGTCCGCCACACATCGATAAATGCTGACAGCATACGCTGTCAGCATTTATCATTGCACCAGCAGTTCTTGTGAACTGCTGGTGCAATGCCACCCCCTGCAGATTTGTGAAGGGGGTGTCAATCAACCCGATCGTATTCGATCGGGTTGATTTCTGTCTGCGCCCTCAGAGCAGGTGGACCAATTATGGAGCAGTGGTTTTTAGACAAGGGGCATCAAGCTCCATACCAAGCTTGATAAATATGCCCCTAGATGTTAAATCCTTAGGCAGACAACTTGAGCAGTATGCAATCAGTTCTCACAAATGTTGTTAAATGTATTTAAAAGTGATACACTCTATGTAAGTGATACAACAAAACAAATAAAGAATATGATAAAACAAGCACAGTGCATAGATAGAAATGCCAAAAAAATATTTGCAAAAAATGATATATTATATAAATGTATATTGTTTTGCATTTCTATCCATGTATTGTGCTTGTTTGATCACATTCTTTATTTGTTTTGTTGCATCACTTACATAGAGTGTATGACTTTTAAATACATTTAAAAATATTAGTGAGAACTGTTAGTAGTGGTCAAGTTGTCTGCCTAAGGATTTAACATCTAGGGGCCGAATTATAAAGCTCCGAATGGAGCTTAATTCCCCTGTTCACGGACGAGCAGCTAAAGACTGCTGCTCCATAACTTGTCCATCTGCTATGAGGCTGCGGACATCAATCTGCTCAATCTTATACGATCGGGCTGATTGACACCCTCCGTATGCTGTCGGCATTTATTGATGTGCAGTGGAAATGATACGCTACATCATATCATGTCCGCTCGCACTTTCATAAGTCGGCCCCCTAGAGTTCAATTCTCCTAATAATAAATGATATTCTGTGCACTGTGTTTACTCATTTGCAAGTACACATCCAGGGTCCCTAATATGCCAACCAATGCATGCTCTCAATTAAACAAACTGGAAACCACCCAAGTGTACACAGACCTTATGTAATCTCCCTAGACATATACAAAATTAATTAAATGGACAGCACTCTCAAACAGCACTGTGTACACATCCTATGACCCTGCAAAATGCATAGCCCTGGGTGCTCAATAGCACTCACAGGCAACTGCAAATTCCCCAGAGACACAGGCAGTTAACCCCAGACCTGTCTGGTTGCAAAGCCCTCAGGGACAGGGACAAAAAAAATTAGCACTCACTTGCAAGTGTACAGCTAAGATTAAAAGCAAAAATGGAAGAGTTAGTTACTGCATCTGGCCAAATGGGTCAAGCCCAGGAACCACACCAAGGTCTCTCCCATCCTGGGTCCCTAATAAAGCCAAATAATGCATGCTCTTAATCAAACAATCCAACAAAGTGTACACAGGCTTTATGTAATCTCCCTAGACACATACAAAACACAGAAATTGTACTTTTTTTTGTTATAAAAAAACTATAATGCCCTCTATTTTGATGGCATTTGGGGCACTTTTAGAAAATTAACCAGAGATCAGATCTCTGGTTAATTTTCTTAGCACTAATTGCTACTACGAGCTTGCGGTAACAATAATCAGCCACTTGTAATAGCTGGTTAATTATAGCACGCCCACAAAAGGACAAATTTGCCTGTTTGCAGGTAAATGATAATTTAGCGATCCACTAATCTAGCTCTTATGCATATATGCATTTTTGACAATGCATGTATATTGCATCTATGTGCATTTAAATTTTGACTGGAATGTCCCTTTAAGCCAATGGGGTTTGAAAATGACCTTCAATTAATATTATTAATTTCAAATATTGGGCTGTAGTGGTCTTGGAATATTGTTTTAGCCAACAGGAAAATAGGTCTTCATTTAGTAAGGCTAGACAAGTGGAGCGGTATTTTTCATTTTTGCACTAGCCGTGTTGCGCTACCATAACAAATTGAAAGTAAAATGTTTTTTTCTCCAGCGGTAACCCAAATCGGCATTGTGTTTTCGTATTTCCCAATAGAAGTCAATGGAGAAGGCAATTTCATAGTCAAGTGTTCTTAACATAATAGAATATGTTCTATTTATTCATAAATAAATATTTTTATATATATCATGTTTTTTTAAACAAATATATATTTATATCTATATATATATATATACAGTAAATATATATATATAGATGATTATGTATAGTTATAGATATATAGAGATATATATAGAAATATCTATTTAAAAATAAAGAATATATTCTATTATGTGCAGAACATTGGAATGTGAAATATTTACAGTAAATACATATTTAAACATATCTACAAATACATCTTTAGCAATGTATCTCTACGTATCTCTATGTTAAAATACTTAGACAGCTTTTTTTTCTGTATCTCTATGTTAAAATACTTTGGCAATTTTTTTTCTAACACCGAAGATATCATATCTTTGAGTCCCTATAACTTTTTTGTGCAATATTTTTTTTTAAATAATTCTTATCAGATGATGTTATTATGAGTGTAACTGTACTTTGTAATGCATTTTTTATGTGTTTTGTAACACTTTTTTAGTTTTGGAAAACAGTTAACCACAGCACAGATCGCAGTAAAGATTGAAAATATAACGGTCATACAATACTGCTAGAATTTTAGTGAGGACTGTTGTGTTGGGACTCAAGGATTATGTGGCTTACAAAGTTATGTTTGGTCTATAGTGACTTAGTGACTTAAATTCCTGATCATTTTTAATGTATAAAATATTTTAATAAATATTTGGATACTTTTATCAAGCGTTTCGGTTGATGTTGTGGCTTTACCTGGTAGCCTATATCAGATGTACGCAGTATGAGGAGCTTGTTTAGAGCTTCTAAAAGTGTAAGGATTTGTCTATACCTCATCTGTGTTGTTTTTATAAAACAATATTACTCTATGTGTACTTCTCTTTCCTGAGCGATAATTATACTGGAATAGAGAAGTCACCCTGGATATCATGGGGGTAGCTGAGCCCGACAGCTATAATTTTCAGGACTGCCCAGCACTTGAGCTTAAGATTGCTCAAGTTAGATTGCGTACACATTTGGCATATATTCAGGTTTATTGTAAGTTTCAAAGCTGTATTACACTATATCAGTGTTTCTTTTTGTTTTTGAGATCACTTATTGAACAGATATCACAATGCATCCAGCACATAGGCGTAACTAGAAATCACAGGGCCTAGGTGCAAGAATATTTTTAAATTTAACACAGAAAAAAAAAGTGAATCACATTACATGTCTGCAAAAGGAGGTACCCTGTGCCCACAGTCTGTGAGATGGTCTGACCCCCCCCATTACTGTATATGGTGACACTGTTTAACCCACCAGTACTGTATATAGTGAGTCAGTGACAAAGTCTGTAATCTGCCGGTGAGATGACTGGCCTGACCCTACCCGCCCAGTACTTTATAAAGTGACCCCAGTAGTCTGTGACATGGTCCAGCAGCGCATATCTTTTTGATTAAATTTTGTCACTATTTATTATTGAAAGTGTGCTTTTTGTTACTTTATTGTTTACTGTTATGCATATGCCCTTAGCCTTTGCAGTTTAACCATTGTTTGATATAGTTTTAGAAAGATGGCAAGAGTTGATATCCTTTTGTTTTTTTCAGTACTGAGGTCTCTTTAAGCCTTTTCATAAAGACAAGCCCTATGAATTTTTGTTGAGCAATATCAATACATTTGATGTAAACTGATATATTTCAAGTAAACATGCTCATAAAAAAACATCTGAATATTATGTATAGCAGTTGTAAATGCACCTGAAACTTGCAATGCTAAAAGAAGTATTTCATTAACTACCATTTATTTTAATGTCACTTACAATGCAAGTGTTTTGCAGGAGTCCTATCTTCTTCTTGTTGCTTCAAGTAAACTTGCTGGATTATAGTCTTCTCAATTTATACTGAAACATCAAAATACATCAGTTTCTTTATTAAATAACTTGCGTTAATCATGTTTAATCATGTTACCTTTAATTAATTGTGTTGTTTATTGAGGATTATCTGCAAGTGTGTATTAATTAAAGAGATTTAAAACAGTCTGGTTCATTGCTGTAAAAAAAGCACTAAGCAGTGGCTTATACTTCATAGAAATCATTGCAATATGTATTATTTATAATATTTAACAGGATGTTGCTTTTTTTTTTAACTTAATTTGTGCATGGTCCATTACTTCCTTTCACAGTTCCACAAGGAGGCTGGGGTCTCCGCAGGAAGGCATATATAGCTTAACTAGGGATGGGCGAATGTTTTGCAACATTCGAAAAACGGCATGAATTTTAACACATTCGTTCATTCAAATCGAATTTCAAATGTTTACATAACATTCTTTCATTCGATTTTCGAATGTTCGGTTTTGAATTTTACGATTACATTAGAAAATATTATTTTCGAAAAATTTGAATTTAGATTGTAATAGTATTTCTAATGCTTTTTCTTTAAATGTAATATTCGAATTATGCAATATTCGAATTCGAAAAATTCGAATTTAGATTGTAATAGTATTTCTAATGCTTTTTCTTTAAATGTAATATTCGAATTATGCAATACGTGTATTCGAATTCGAAATATTTGAATTTAGATTGTAATAGTATTTCTAATGCTTTTTCTTTAAATATAATATTCGAATTATGCAATATTCGAATTCGAAAAATTCGAATTTATATTCGAATTTGAAAAATTCGAATTTATATGTTTGTAATAGTATTTCTAATGCTTTCTTTAAATGTAATATTCGAATTATGCAATATTCTATATGGAAACATTCAAAATGATATATTTGTATCTATTATGTATCACTTTACTAGATTCCCGCCCTACCACATGAACTATTGAACTTCTGCATAGTATTTGTTAAATAGAATGCTAAATTCGAAATTTAGAATGTGGACATTCGATATAATTATAAACATTCGAATTCGAAAGTGACATTCGAAAACTGTAAATAACATTCGATTTTCGAATTTTTAAGAATATTCGTTCTTATCGACATTCGGATTTAGAATTCGAATTTCGTTAATAACATTCATTCTACATTCGAAATTCGAAAATTTACACATTCGCCAATCCCTAAGCTTAACGCCATAAATCTTCTAGAGCAACAAGAGATGGCTTATGTTCAGAGAATGTTAGAGAAACAGGACGTTGGTTTATTGCCCATGCTCAGAAGAGGGAGAATGCAACTAAAGGTCTCAGAATATCATCTTCCTTATGCAACTAAAGGCAGTGAATACAATGAGCATTTCTAAATGTTTATTTAGCATAAAAACCAAAAAAATTTTTGCTGTTTTTTAACACAAATCTGTTTCTTTTTATGTTAACTTCGATTTAACACACACACACACACACACATATATATATATATATATATATATATATATATATTACTTAATTGAGCAGTGTTTCATATCCCCTTAATTCCACATTTTAATGCAATAATTTATTTTACTAGGGGACAGGTTTTATCTCAGGAAGGGTGATGTTCTGAATGTTATCTTATGAGACTGGGAAAACTTTTGCAAATATTTTATAAAATGATTTTTGATTTACTCGATAGCAGGGCTTTATGTGAACACTAAAAATGTGAATTCAGTGTTGTTATTTTATTATTATTTTATTTTTTGTTACAGCTGTTCACATCTTAAAAATGGTTCTTTTTTTGTTTTCTGTCTAAATGATTCAGACACTGTACTGACTACTGAGATGTTTATCGCAATCCACAGTATCAGAGCATATGTAATGGTACCCTGTAGCTTTGCGATATATAATGGCTTTTTAGTGGGAGTGGAATGAAACTTGGATCTATGGAGATAATTTACCTGTGGGATTTTTCTAAATAGTTGAGTGGAGTTTGCTATTAGCAATTTTATTTGGGCTAAAAGCATCTCAGAATTGTACATAATACATTCTAAATTAGTTTTAGTAAACATCACTTATGTGTAACCTATGATCTATATGCCAGTGATGGCATTAAAGTTTTTAAAAGTAACTTTGCTTAACTTAAAAGTTACTAAGCCCAGCATACAGCAGTGGCTGTAAATGAACTGCTATCAAAATAAAATAGAATCTTCATGCAGAGTATGAATAGCACTTCTACATTGTGGGTAATGCATTACAGATTTTCAAAATACCCTATATCATTAATTTAATAGTCCAAGCAGTTATAAAATGTACTTTCTACCATGCAGTTTTAAAAAATATGATTTTTTGCAGGTAAGATGACATCCTCATGCCAGGATTTGCCTTGAGAAAAGCACATAAAAAGAAAATAATTGTACTCAGCATTTTTTTTACATTAAAGCATTATTGTAATAGAAAGTTAGGCTAGAAGGAACATTTTTGCTTGAAAACAAAATCACATATCATTTCTCACACAATGTGAAACAATGTTTTAGTAAAAAATAAACATAGCTCAGGTTTCTTGCATAATTGCTGTGCCAGTACCATGTTATGGAAATAATGTATGTTGTACCCTAGGCTTCTGCAATTGCTCCTTATTTCCAGTATTAAAGGTCTAGATCTCTCTAATTCTCACTATGGACCTGATGATCAAAAAAGTCTCTGGCATGGAGAGAAATCACGCAAACATTTTTAAACTTTTTTTTCTAGCATTATATTGTAATAAATGTGTCTTTCCCATCCAAAACCCTGTATAGTGAGATAAACAGCTCTCAGGCTATCATTTTTCTTTCTAGTATTTTTTGAGGGGCAACACAGTACTGATAAGACTTATACATTCTCGCAAAGGCAGACAGCTTTAGATCATCACACCCTATGTCATAGGGTGTTAGATTTGGCTGAGTTTATAAGTCATTTTCAAATACATTCTAATGAAGTTATTGATAAGTAGTAGGAATGTTTCTAAAAATTCGAAATTCAAAACTAATTTTGATACATTTGTTTGTTCAAATCAAATTTTGAATGTTTATATAACATTCTAACATTCTATTTTCAAATTTTTGTTGTCAAATTTTTCAATAAAATTCAAAAATATCCGTTTGAATAATAGAATATTTAGCTATGTGTTCATTCAATTTTGAAATGTAATTTTCGAATTTGAATGTCAAAATAGTATTTCTAGTCTACAACTGTGTTTAATAAATGTCACATTCAAATTTGAAATAGTATTTCTAGTCTAATACAGTGTTTTAAATGTAATATTCGAAATGGAATGTGACATTCAAATTCGAATGTGACATTCAAATTTGAAATAGTATTTCTAGTCTAATACTGTGTTTTAAATGTAATATTCAAATTCGAGTGTGATATTCGATTCAAATGTGATATTTGATTCCAATGTGACATTCAAATTCAAAATAGTGTTTCTAGTCTACAATTGTGTTTTAGAAATTTAATTTTCGAATTTGAAAGTGACATTCGAATTTGAATGTGACATTCGAATTCAAATGTGACATTCGAATTCGAATGTGACATTCAAATTCGAATGTGACATTCAAAAACTGTAAGACACACTGGAAGTATTAACAGCGCAACTTGGTAGAGAAGTGGATATGTAGTGGTAGAGTTAAAACAAGAGGGTTATTAAAAATAAGTTAAAACAAAAAAATTAAATTGATAATGCAACCACTAAAAATCAATGTGAAATATAAAGTGAGAAATACACATACAAATTAACATACATTCATACATATAAACATAAATAAAATCCAAATGTTTAAAAAACAGTTGATCTGGCTGAATAGATATTACCCAATACTGGGGAGAGTCCTTAGGAGCATACAAATAGAATAGTGCTTGCTGAGGTAGTTTATAATGCCAGCTCCTAATAACCGTCCTTAGAAAATGAGGTGCAGCTACTTCCAGAGGCATGTTCCCAAACGCTCTCTTTACTTGTAGATCCTATGGCGAGAAAAAGAGACAGCGCAACCCCACATCAAGGTAGCAGTTTCCACAAATTTATTAGATATACAAAAATATTGCACTTACAAACTGGTTAAAAGTTAGCGCATTGATCCCTTTATAGGGAAAGAAGAGAAGCGAGTTCCAGTTCACTTAGAAATCCTCCAGGAAATAACTATTTTACCGCCGCTTCAATGCTTCTTACGGACAGTCTTAGTGTATTGGAGCCGTCCGTAGCTCCACCCCCAACGCGTTTCGTCTGCGCTCTCCAGACTTTTTCAAGAGGAAATGATGATGTATAGCACGCTCCTGTACGTTGCTATAAACATCCAGTCGTCACTTCTAATTGGTTACTCACTGGCCTATCCAGTGGCAGGATACGGACAAGTATCTATTTTCTATAGGCAATATCTTAGGCTGTTTTACTTGCTGGAAAATAAATGGGCACTCCTGCTTTTTGCCAGTACACTTCAATAATTATTTATATACGATTATCTACAAATCTGTATTGGCACTATAATTGATTTTATCAACTTCACAGAGAATTTTATACCTTCTGAAATAAAATATACATACTTAGGAACAAATAAACAACATATTTTAAAAAGAACTTAATTAATACTTACATCTAAAATTCATGCTTAATACATGATAGACATTTTTCTTGAAAAAACCTAAATACCATTAAAAAGAGTTGATACAAATTCATTCAGCAGTTCATTAAAAAGTTGATTATATATTCTATGCTAAAGAGTAAATTATACTGTATTTATGTCATAAAAGCCTGCAAATCTATATCAACATTTAACCCTTTAGGGGCCATACAATTAAGCAGGTGAATCCATTTGGTTTCACACTTTCTGAGGTGCATTAACCTCTGCTGTTCATTACCCACTGATTGTGGTATGGTCTGAAGTATTTTCACTTTGAGGTTATTTGGATTTTTTTTTTTTTTAAATATAATTTTTTATTGAGATTGTTGGCAAATATAACAGGTTAAATAATGTTCATTAACATAAACAATGATTTGCAAAATACATAGAATATGAAGATATATAATATAGGCGGTATACACTAGATTTTCTGGACACTCATCTGTTTGTCATCTTGCGATTCTATTCATGAATATGTGAATGAACTTAGTAAGAAGAAATCTCCTTTTTTAATAGGGGGAGAGTTTGATATGAAGTAGTATGTAATGAAAAACATAAAGGGTAGACAGCAGACCAGAGCTGCTTTAATATTGAAGTGGGAAGGAGGGCGTGTCCAAGTGTTTTTTAAAATAACCTAAGCTAAAGAGTTTATGACTATGGCTTACTGTCAAGATGATAGAGCAAGTTATGGGTGTCTAAACATAAGCTCCTATCTGTGGTGAAAAACTCGAGGGGCCTCAAATAAGGGGTAGAACATGGGAAATGGAATATTTTTAGAGGGACTCGGAGAGAGACCGCTCCATGGGTCTGCCAAATTAAAGGATGACTATGAGCAGAATTTATCATGAGGAGTGAGCAGCTGCTTGGTGTATGGTAATATGGGGCCGGAGTGCATAATATTACATAAAGAAGGGCAATCCTAAACAGTGATAAACCAAATAGACTAAATATCTGCTGGCAGACTTGGTTACTCCAGATGCTCTATGTCAGCTAGAGCCTATAATAGATTGGCTTGAATGAGTTTCATATAAAGTGGTGTCACATGAAATCCATCTATAAATGGAAAACTAAAGAGCAATTGGTGGACCCCTGATATAGAGTGTAGTGGTTAGATCATATTATATGGTCCTTGTACTTAATCTCAATAGCCTAGTGAAGCATTTCTGGATACCATGAACAGCTAATACTAATTGGCCATAGGGTAGATTAACATATATATAAATGATGAGGGCAGCCTCTTTACTGAGTAGATGTCTCATTGAGTATATGTAGTAGGTACCCCGGGTCAGGAACAATGTTGGGGCATAATAAGGATCTCATATGATATCACAAACCCTGTAAAAAATCATAAGTGTGCAGGCAATAAAAGCATTTTGGCTTGATATATCAGGATCAAGATAAGGAACATTTTAAGTGGAGACATAGGAATCAGGCGCTGCATAGTTTCTGTATCAATACCAAGAATGTATAAACACAAAATATCCCATCTAAATAATTCTGCGCTGACCAAGAGACCTAACCACATTATGATGTCTAATTCAAACTCAAAGATAGACTCTCAAACATGAGTTTCAACAGCTGGCACTGTATAAATTTATCATCCCCTAGTCCATAGGTTCAGGCGCTGGGCTGTCCTATAGTAGGTAGATCAGAATATCAACCAAGACAGTATAGTGAATATACTTGCTCTCTATTGGTATGGCATATCTGGCTGGGCTAGCTAAACTGAGATTTATGACCTTAAACTAGCACATGCATAATCATCATCAAGTACAGGTTATAGGTAAACTAGGGGAATCAGGGCAATATAGACAAATAAGCTCAACCACACATATATACTCACTATAGGCAACTAGTAAAGAGGAATACACGGTAACAGTATGTAGTGTGAGTACTTCCCTATATCTATTAAAAAGAAAACAGTAGAACAGGGATGGGTTAGAAATTCTGTGGATCTGGTGTTAGCCAAAGTCCCTTTTCATGCAGCCACATGGAAACAGTCATACAGTTATGGGAAAACCAGAGCCTTGTATACAGAAAAATCAGTATAGTCCCTTTTAGAAGGAAGCCTTATCGAGTATGATGAAATAAAGTTACCCGACTCCAGCTCGCAGGCTCTTGAGTTGGCTTAGGAGGTGCAATGCTTCCTGTAGTAATCCGTATTCGGCTGGATTATAGGGTGGAGGATAGAGGCCTCTTTTGTCATAGCAATTCAGGGCTGTTAATGTCAGCCGAGGGGCCAGCTGTGGTTGCGTGCAATATTGTTTGGGCACTAACATAGTGTGGGCAGATCGCTGCGGCTTGATCAGGGGCAGCTGACAGTAAGGGTCTTATCTATACCGCCACAGACTCTGGGGATCTCCTGCAACGCGGTGATCTCGTTTCACATTGTGACTCTCATATACAAGCCGGGTGGAGGTCTCTCTCACTTCTTCGGGACCAGGCCCTTGTAGCGCAGCAGCTTGTGGCTTTTCTGAGACTTCATTCACTGTGCTTGTTGAGGGAAAGGTAGGCTCCTGTGTGACTCCGGCTGGTAAGTTGTAAGAATCCCCATGTGCGCCGAAACACTCCACAATGTCTCTAGAGAGCTGGGCAAAGTTCTTGTCCATTGAAATACTCAGTTCTGAGAGCCATGCAAGCAGGGTGTATTCTGGAACTTGCATGATAAGATTTATGCAGGATTTGTTTGCCCGTTAGAGTAGATCAGTCAACACGATGGCCCACAGTACTGTGAGGAGAGATAAGATGGCGAATATGCTGGTTAGGCCTCTGCTCCACAGGTGCTCCGGTAGAAAGGAGGATATATCACCGATTTTCACATGACTCAATGCAGCCGAAGGTAAGGAGTTGAGATATAGTAATATTTCGGAGGTAAAGTTGAGAAATCTCCTAGGATGATTTCAAAATTATTCATAGTTCTGCTGCAGCTGCAAAATATGCGACTGATCCGGCTAATGGCTTAGACACGCCCCCCGGTTATTTGGATTTTTATTATGCACCCTCCTGAAGTGTTCAGATACACTATGATTTTCATATCCTTTGGTTATATTTTCTATGTGTTCGTATAAGCGGCGTTTGACTTTCCTTTTTGTCCTTCCCACGTTAATCAAATTGCACTCACACATGAGGCAGTACACCGCATACACGGACACACATGAGGCTCTATCTTTAATTTTAAATTCTTTAGAATGATCCCAGTTGTAAACATTATCACCCTTATTAATGAGACTACACATACAACAGTTTAGTCTTCCACACTTGAAAGTTCCCCCTTTATTTATGCACCAATCTGAGAGAGTCCCTTTTCTTGTATTCTTAATTTCTCTTAACTTAGATGGAGCTAATATATTTTTAATGCTTTTATTTTTCTTAAAAATAGTTACCGGGGTGGGCTCC
Organism: Bombina bombina; assembly: GCF_027579735.1. Classification (NCBI taxonomy): domain Eukaryota; kingdom Metazoa; phylum Chordata; class Amphibia; order Anura; family Bombinatoridae; genus Bombina; species Bombina bombina. The sequence goes on from NC_069501.1 coordinate 836,819,286, forward strand.
AAGTGGGGTCCTAAAACAGGATCAGAGAAAAGGATATTCCAATGTTTTTTAAGTGTAGTTTTAATGAAATTAGCACCTAGATTATACGTTGTTATAAATTTAGCTCCCCATTTCTTTTCCTCATTATGGGTTTTAGTGACTTATTGGTTTTCATTTGTACTGAGCAATAGATCCCCTCTATCTTTATTTCTACTCTCTATTCTAGCTCTCTGTACCAGATTGCTATCATACCCTTTCTTTATAAATTTGTCTTCTAACTGGTCAGCCTCTGTCTCAAAGTCATCTATGTTTGTACAATTTCTACAGATCCTGAGAAATTGGCCGTAAGGTCGTAAGGTATATTCCTTTTCCATTGGGGCAGATGGCCACTCTGAATTCCAGATTGAAGTCATTATTATTTAGATGACTAATAAACTCCATGGCTTCTTGATCATTACCCTTCCACACCATGAGGATGTCATCGATATAGCGCTGATATATCATGACATTGTCCTTATATGGGTTATTATTCCACACGTACTTCTCTTCGAAAACAGCCATATAAATGTTGGCATAGGAAGGGGCCATGGGCGTACCCATGGCCGTTCCTTGCACCTGCTGATAAAACTTATTCTCGAACGAGAAGAAATTGTGGAATAAGATAAATTCAATCCCTCTTACTAGATATTTTACTTGTATCGGTGGTAAATCGCTATATTTATTAAAAAACTCCTCAAAGGCTTTCACTCCCTCTATGTGTGGTATATTTGTGTATAGCGAAGTGATATCACAAGATATCCATAAAAAATTATCATCCCATGTTATGCCTTCAAATAATTTTATGGTTTGGGTGGTGTCCTTTAGGTAAGATTTAGTTTTTCTGACAGTTGGCTGTAGGAACCAATTTAAATAGCTAGAAAGATTGCTAGTTAGAGACCCCACCCCGAGACTATGGGTCTCCCGGGTGGGTTTACTTTGTCCTTGTGTACCTTCGGTAGATGGTAAAATAAAGGTACCGAAGGGCAAGAGATCAAAATAAAATTAGCTTCCTCAGTAGTTAGTATACTATCTTCTCTTCCTTTTAGCACAAAGGCATGTAGCTCTAAGTTATACTGGGAGGAGGGGTCTTTATCCAGTCAAAAACTGTAAATAACATTAAAAAATCGAAATTTTTAAGAATATTCGTTCTTATCAACATTCTATTATGTAAATCGAATTTCTACAATAAACATTCGTTCTAATATTCGAATTCGAATATAAACACATTCGCCCATCCCTAATAAGTAGATAAAATTATGTCAGTAGCATCATATTTGTAAAAAGCTGATGTAGCCTTTTGTATGATTTGATGACCCTCTATTGTGCTACCCTTTTCTTATTGGTAGAGTTAAGTCAGAATTAAACTTTTGCTAAAATAAACAGTGCTATAAGTAGCGTGATATTAAAAACAGCAAAAACAAATTTTGCACTACTAGAGGTCATAAAATGCATTAGGCTTTAGAGCCTAAATACCCTAAATAAGAAGTAACAGTCTTACGACCACTGCTAATTAACCTCTAAGCCACCTTCTCTAGCTGGAATAATTGTAATGTATCATTGAGACTATAATTGGCCTTTGGATCCTATATGCATAATTTTTCTCTTGGTAATATTACATTTCAGATCCCATTTATTTGCCCAGTAATACAGTTTTTAATATCACTGTTCATTTGATCAACCCCTCCTGGAACATCAACTCTGTTACAAATGTTTTGTATCAATTTTTTATATCATCAGCAAACAAGCAAACCTTCCCCAAGACCACTTCCAATATCATTGATGAGCATGTTAAACAAAACAGTCCCAAGAACTAACCCTTGGGGAACACCACTAGTAACTAACCCTATAGTTGAATGTTCTCCATTAATGGAAATCCTTTGCCTTCTATCCTTAATAGTATACTGTAAAATTGCTTTCCCTTTATTGTATTTCCAGTGACTTGTTATACCAGCTGCAGAGTATAGAATGTAAGCATCAGCTTTAGCCTTTCTGATTAACTGCTTTGCCATCTTTTCTTGGGTTTTCCATTTTTCCCTATTCTCTTCTGAGCCCAGTGAGTTTGAATTTTTTTATAGACTGTCTTTTGTGTCTTAACCGCATGTGCTACTTTCCTTGAAAACCATATTGGTTTTCTTTATCTTTTACTTTTACAAACAAACAAACCTAATACAGTGTTTAGTTTCATCTAGAATAGCGTTTTTTTTAAATATTCCCACTGTTCTTGTACTCCTGTAATCTGTGTTGTCCCTGTTAGAGATTAATTTAAGTATTTGCCCATGTAAGAAAAATCAGTCATTCTAAAGACTGACATTTTTTTACATAGTAGCTTTGCCTGAATATTATACCATACCGACTAATGACCCCAAGGCCTAAATTCTCACCCACAGACACTGCTGATACTTAATATAGTTGCTTTACGTAATGGTTCTTTTACTAGTTGTTCAAGTGATTCTCCTTGAAAACTGATTTAAATATTAAGTTAAATGTTAATATATATTAACCAAAATAATATATTAACTTAAACATTCAAACATAAATGGACATGAATCACAAAGTTTATCTTTCATTATTTAGATGAGAACAATTTTAAACATCTTTCCAATTTACTTCAATTAAATTTGCTTCATTCTCTTGGTATCCTTTGTTGAATAAGCAGCATTGTATTACTGGAAGCTAGCAAAACACATCTGATGAGTCAATGACAATAGATATATGTGTGCCGCCACCAATCTAGCTCCTGAGTCTACCTAGGTATTGTTTTTAATTCAGGATACCAAGAAAATAAAGTAAATTTGATTACAGAAGAACATTGAAAAGTCCCTTGAAACAGCATGCTCTGAGTCATGAAAGTGTTATTTTGACTTCCATGCATACTTGGTTGAATTACAATCAAACATTGCATTTTAACTCCAAGCTATAAATAGGAAATACATTTTTTTTTTCAAAATAGGAGCCATGTAGGTAAGTGTGGGAAAAAGAATGCTTTGTAAAGCCTAAAGACAAACCAATAAATATAGTAAAGTCACCTGACCTTTGGGATGGCTTCACCTCCTTCTTTTTTCCAAACATCAATGTTATCATTGCTAAGTTCACCAAAAGGACATGTGACTTACTCCCTGTGATTCTGCTACAAGCGTGATTCATAATCTAATCATCACTGGAGCAAAGATATTTATCCAAATTAAAACTAAATCTAGGGGGAAAAAAACAACATTTCCATAAGTGTCTTTTTGCACTTATAATGTTGGAACAGTGCCTTATATTTACAATGCTACCAGTGTTGTTTGGTTCAATATAGAACTTTTAGTAATTTTGCAATGGTAATTTTAGGATGATGAAAGTGATCTTTATTTTCTTATCAATGTTATAATTGAATCTTAACATAATTTAATAAGAAAAAATCCACAGCACCTTATCAAATTTTCAACACTTTATTGAAATATCTTTCTCCCATATAGGTACAAAGCAGGTAGCAGCAACGTTTCGGGATATTATCCCTTAATCATGCTAATGAGCCTCATCTGATGAGTTACATTTATAGGCCTGCACTTTAACCCATAGTATACTGTTATAAAGTGAATTGTATCACTCAACATCACCACCTAGTGGTTACAAATATTATTACAGTTAAACACATATATAAATTTAAAAACAATATACAATTTACAATTTACCTATTCATTTGTTGATAAACCTATGTACATATCTTTGTTAATACTCAATATCTGCTGCATAATATTACCAATTTTTTCTCAATTTTTATTAAACTTCCATTTATTATAGAAACACTTTGAGGTCCAGCTCTCTATTGATTCCTTTAGGAATTAAAGCATCCAATTTATATATCCAATAAGACTCTTTTTGTTTTAAGATAGTTTCCTTATTGCCACCTCTTCTTAAATTATCCACTCCATCAATAATTTGCCACCGTAGTTGGCTTATATTGTGGCCTGCACTCAAAAAATGGCAAGATACAGGGGCTTCCTGGTCCCCACATCTAATACTGGATCTGTGTTGGCTCATCCTATCTCGTACTATTCTGGTGGTCTCACCAACATAGATTTTTGAACATGGGCATTTAATAAGGTATACGACATAGGATGAATCACATGTATAAAAATTGTTAATTCTAAAAAAATTTCCTGTCTGGGGATGTTGAAATTCTGTCCCTTTAATAACCGCACTACAACTTGCACAACCCAAGCATGGAAAAGTTCCATAGCTTTTCTTAGTAATATATTTTTGTTTCTTTCTTGATCCCAAATCATTCCTAACCAACATATCTCCCAAATTTTGGACTCTTCGGTATGCCATCATAGGTGGTTTTTTAAAAGATTCAATATTTACATTACAATTTTTTAAGATGTGCCAATGTTTAGATATAATGTTCCTCACTTTCTTACTAATAGGGTTAAATTGCGTTACACAAACTACCCTTTCTTCATCTTCTCTCTTAGTTCTAGGAACATTATTATCTTTTTCTTCTGGTCCCTGTGCCCTCATGATCTCTTTCTCAATTAACTTCCTAGGGTATCCTCTTTGCAGGAACTTGTCCCCCATTCTTTTTTCAACTAGAGAATCATCATTTACAATCCTTTTAACTCTTTTAAACTGACTACGTGGTAGAGAATTCTTTAAGGGCTCATTGTGAAAGCTTTCATACCTTAGCAAAGTATTTCTATCTGTTTTCTTTCGATGCAGATCAATGTTGAATTTAAAAGTTTCCTTGTTTATATGTATTACTGTGTCCAGGAATACCACTTTTTCCTCACTGAAAGTTAGTGTAAATTTTAAATTGTTGACTGCTTGATTCAATTCTTCAACAAATGCCAATAGGGTACCAACGTCGCCCCACCACACGCCAAATATGTCATCTATGAAGCGCCACCATGACGCTCCATATTTAAGGAACAACTCATTTTCATACACAAATTTTTCTTCAACACTATTCATGAACATATTGGCGTATGCTGGGGCAACGTTGGACCCCATGGCAGTACCCCTTGTCTGCAAAACCAGTCATCTTGAAATAAGAAATAATTATTGTATAGTATTATTCTTAATAAATTTTCAAAGAATAAAATTTGACTCTCACTATACAATTCAGAATTTCTTATTGCCAAGATACATGCTCCTATGCCACTTTCATGGTTAATTACAGTGTATAAACTACTTACATCAAGTGTATATAGAATACATTTTGCATAAGCCAATGGTAAACCCTTTAATTTTTCAATAAAATCACTAGTGTCTTTAATATAAGAGGTTATTTTTTGAACCTCTGGCTGCAAAATCCTATCCATATACTGTATGTGGCTATGTTTGTAAAGACAGATTCTATTCCTGCCACAATTGGCCGCCCAGGTGGCTCTGTTATATTTTTATGTACCTTAGATACCGTGTAGAAAATTGGCGTTTTAGGCCATTCTATATATAGATATTCAGATAATTTTTTGTCAATAATACCAAACCTGAAGGCCCAATTTAACACTTTTCTTATTTCTGCCTGAATTTTAACCACCGGATTACTCTGTGTTGGTTTATAGGTATCGATATCTCCCAACTGTTTTTTAATCTTAGTAGACTACTATGTTACAGAGATTAAAAAACAGTTGGGAAATATTGATACCTATAAACCAATACAGAGTAATTATTTCTTATTTCAAGATGACTGGTTTTTGCAGACAAGGGGTACTGCCATGGGGTCCAACGTTGCCCCAGCATACGCCAATATGTTCATGAATAGTGTTGAAGAAAAATTTGTGTACGAAAATTAGTTAAATATGGAGCGTCATGGTTGCGCTTCATAGATGACATATTTGGCGTGTGGTGGGGCGACGTTGGTACCCTATTGGAATTTGTTGAAGAATTGAATCAAGCAGTCAACAATTTAAAATTTACCCTAACTTTCAGTGAGGAAAAAAGGGTATTCCTGGACACAGTAATACATATAAACAAGGAAACTTGTAAATTCAACATTGATCTGCATCGAAAAGAAAACAGATAGAAATACTTTGCTAAGGTATGAAAGCTCTCACAATGAGCCCTTAAAGAATTCTCTACCACGTAGTCAGTTTAAAAGAGTTAAAAGGATTGTAAATGATGATTCTCTAGTTGAAAGAAGACTACAAGAAATGGGGAACAAGTTCCTGCAAAGAGGATACCCATGGAAGTTAATTGAGAAAGAGATCATGAGGGCACAGGGACCAGAAGAAAAAATATAATAATGTTCCTAGAACTAAGAGAGAAGATGAAGAAAGGGTAGTTTGTGTAACGCAATTTAACCCTATTAGTAAGAAAGTGAGGAACATTATATCTAAACATTGGCACATCTTAAAAAATTGTAATGTAAATATTGAATCTTTTAAAAAACCACCTATGATGGCATACCGAAGAGTCCAAAATTTGGGAGATATGTTGGTTAAGAATGACTTGGGATCAAGAAAGAAACAAAAATATATTACTAAGAAAAGCTATGGAACTTTTCCATGCTTGGGTTGTGCAAGTTGCATTGCGGTTATTAAAGGGACAGAATTTCAACATCCCCAGACAGGATTTTTTTTTAGCATTAACAGTTTTTATACGTGTGACTCATCCTATGTCGTGTACCTTATTAAATGACCATGTTCAAAAATCTATGTTGGTGAGACCACCAGAAGGGTACGAGATAGGATGAGTCAACACAGATCCAATATTAGATGTGGGGACCAGGAAGCCCCTGACTTTTTCACTCAACTGCTGCAATTGCCATCTAACTTACTACAGACACATCGCTCTCTCAGAACACAGAAAAAAAACACAGACTTTTTCACTCAACTACTGCAATTGCCATCTAACTTACTACAGACACATCGCTCTCTCAGAACACAGAAAAAAACCCATAGACTTTTTCACTCAACTGCTGCAATTGCCATCTAACTTACTACAGACACATCGCTCTCTCAGAACACAGAAAAAAAAAACACAGACTTTTTCACTCAACTGCTGCAATTGCCATCTAACTTACTACAGACACATCGCTCTCTCAGAACACAGAAAAAAAAACATAGACTTTTTCACTCAACTGCTGCAATTGCCATCTAACTTACTACAGACACATCGCTCTCTCAGAACACAGATAAAAAACACAGAGTTTTTCGCTCAACTGCTGCAATTGCCATCTAACTTACTACAGACACATCGCTCTCTCAGAACACAGAAAAAAACCACAGACTTTTTCACTCAACTGCTGCAATTGCCATCTAACTTACTACAGACACATCGCTCTCTCAGAACACAGAAAAAAAACCACAGACTTTTTCACTCAACTGCTGCAATTGCCATCTAACTTACTACAGTTAGCCTTCTGGAAAAAAAGCTTCCCTCCCACCCTACCCCTCACCCCACCCACCCCAAGCTCATTTCCTCATTTATAGATAGTCTCCTACACAACTTTCACTCTCCTGAAATGACAGGAAATGACAGGTGCAAACACTGATCAGCACATCCTTCCATTCCCTTAACCCCATAGAATACACAGTACTTTTATTATATTATGTTTCATATACCTTTTATTCCCTAATGCAATTGTTACAGTAATTCTGTGTCTTATGTTTTTAACTGGTTCCCAATTCTGTAAAAATGCTCAATATATTCATATTCCTTTTTGCTATCTCTATAAAAAACTACACTATTCAATTACTCCTTCTCCCTCTCCATCTGCACTGTTCATTAGCCCATCTCTCTTAAATTCACCTTACTTTTCTACTCATGAACTTTACCTATTCCTAAACACTCTCTCTACCCCCTGCAGCTTATCTCAAAAGCAGTCTCACTACTGCAAATCTGTATCTCATCTCATGTCACTCTGCCTCTTGCTTCTACTTACTGCTGGTGACATCTCCCCTAATCCTGGCCCCCAACCACTGACAAGCCATGCACATCCATGTGTACCATCCCATAGACTCAGAAAACAAAACTCTGCAGACCTTACTCACATTCCTCTTGCATCTAAAGCCACTACCCCTTTCACTTGTGCACTCTGGAACTCTCGCTCTGTTTGCAACAAACTCACTTCTATACATGACCTCTTCATCTCCCGCTCCCTCAAACTTCTGGCCCTAACAGAAACCTGGCTCTCTCCCCTAGACACTGCATCCACTGCTGCTCTGTCACATGGGGGTCTCCATTTCAGCCACACTCCCAGGTCTGGTAATACACAAGGAGGTGGATCATTTGGCTGCCTGGCTACCCTATTTCCTTTCCTCAGACACCCCTGCCCCCATTCTTGGCGACTTCAACATCCCCCTTAACAATCCCACTGCCTCATCTGCTAAACAACTTCTGCAACTCACTTCCTCTTTCGGTCAGTCACAATGGACTGATTCTCCCACTCACAAAGACGGTCACTCTCTTGACCTGATCTTTAACTATGGATGCACTCTCTCAAACTTCTCAAACTCCCCTTTTCCTCTTTCTGACCACCATCTCCTTACCTGCAACATATCATCCCTTCCTACAACTCTCCCACCTTCTACTCCTCACACCAAACTTCACAGAAGCATTAGGTCTTTAGATCAGCAACAACTTGCTAATTCCCTTAAACCGCTCTTCTCATACTTCTCCTCCTTTTCCTGCCCTGAACAATCTATCTGCCACTATAATTCCACCCTTATATCCGTCCTTGACAATCTCACCCCTCTTGCCACTGCTCGGAAATCACACACTCATCCCCAGCCCTGGCATACTCCTCTGACACGGTACCTACGCAGATGTTCCCGTACTGCTGAACGGCATTGGAGAAAATCACGGAGTTCAGCTGATTTTCTTCATTACAAATTCATCTTGAACTCCTACTACTCTGCCCATAATCTCCACAAGCAACACTACTTCTCTACCCTTATCTCTAATCTTTCTTCAAACCCAAAACGTCTGTTCTCCACTTTCAATACTCTCCTCTGCCCTCACCCACTTCCTAATACAACTTCTCTGTCAGCTCAAGACTTTGCCAGTCACTTCATTAACAAAATTGATTCCATCAGACATGAAATCAGCACTCAACATAATTCCATTCTCTCCCCCCCTCAAATACTCTCACTCAACCACAACCCCCATAACCTGAAACTTAGTTCATTCTCCCCTGTTACTGAGGAAGAAGTTTCAGCACTTATACTGCGCTCTCACCTCACTACCTGTCCCCTTGACCCTATCCCCTCACAGCTGCTCCCCTCTCTCTCTGCTACCCTTACCCCTATACTAACACACATTTTCAACCTCTCCCTCAGCACCGGTACATTTCCCTCATTTATGAAACATGCACTGTTCACACCTATCCTCAAAAAACCTTCCCTTAATCCTACCTCCCCATCCAACTACCGCCCTATTTCCCTCTTACTTCAAAGCTTCTCGAAAAACTAGTATATGCACGCCTATTCCATTTCCTTACGTTAAACTCCCTTCTTGACCCACTGCAATCTGGTTTTCGTCCCTATCACTCCACAGAGACAGCTATTGTTAAGGTCACCAACGACCTACTTACAGCTAAATCAAAAGGCCACTTCTCTCTGCTTATCCTCCTTGATCTGTCTGCAGCCTTTGAAACTGTCGACCACCCTCTTTTGCTCCAAATCCTCCAATCCTTCAGCATCTGTGACACAGCCCTTCCGTGGCTCTGTTCCCACCTGTCAAACTGTACCTTCAGTGTAGCCTTCTCTGGGGCCTCCTCTGCCCCGTCACCACTTTCTGTTGGAGTACCGCAAGGCTCTGTCCTTGGTCCCCTTCTTTTCTCAATCTATACGTCATCACTATTTTCCCTAATTAAGTCCCACGGTTTCCAATATCATTTGTATGCCAATGACACCCAAATCTACTTCTCTGCACCAGAACTATCTCCTTCCTTGCTAACCCATGTCACTAACTGTCTTTCTCACATCTCTTCCTGGATGTCCTCTTACTACCTCAAGCTAAATCTCTCCAAAACTGAGCTCCTCATTTTCCCCCCTTCTTCCAAAATCTCCACCCCCAATATCTCTATAACTGTCGACAACTCCATCATTACCCCTACCGCGCATGCCCGATGTCTCGGGGTCACATTTGACTCAGATCTTTCCTTCACTCCTCACATTCAGTCCTTGGATACAGCCTGCCGCTTCCACCTTAAAAACATCTCCAAAATTAGACACTTCCTTACACAAGACACAACTAAGATTTTAATCCACTTTCTCATTCTTTCCCACCTTGATTACTGCAACTCTGTCCTCTCTGGTCTCCCCACCTGCTGCCTAGCTCCTTTACAATCCATAATGAATGCCTCTGCCAGACTTATCTTCCTTACACGTCGCTCTTCATCTGCTGCGCCTCTCTGCCAATCCCTTCACTGGCTTCCTCTTGCCTCTAGGATCAAACACAAAACTCTCACTCTTACATACAAAGCCCTAAACTGCACTGCTCCCCCATACATCTCAGACCTTGTCTCCAGATACTCTCCCTCCCGTCCCCTTCGCTCTACTCATGACCTCCTACTCTCCTCCTCTCTTGTCACCTCATCACACTCCCATTTACAGGACTTTTCCAGACTGGCTCCCATCTTGTGGAACTCTCTGCCTCACTCCACAAGATTCTCTACTAGTTTTAAAAGCTTCAGGTGCTCCCTAAAGACTCTACTGTTCAAGGACGCATACACCCTATGCTAACCTTTCCTAATACCAGTTCCTCTCCTCCACTGCAATCCCCTGAACCCCCTTAGCATGTAAGCCTAAGAGTCCAGCTGTTTGTAGATCACCTTCTTAAGAGCTGACTACAACAGTGCAACTCTTGGCAGGGCCCTCTACCCTATAATTGTTTTGTTGTACTCCCCCTTTGTTTATAGCGCTGCAGAATCTGTTGGCGCTCTACAAATAACCGATAATAATAATAATAATAATCTTGCCATTTTTTGAGTGCAGGTCACAATATAAGCCAACTACGGTGGCAAATTATTGATGGAGTGGATAATTTAAGAAGAGGTGGCAATAAGGAAACATCTTAAAACAAAAAGAGTCTTATTGGATATATAAATTGGATGCTTTAATTCCTAAAGGAATCAATAGAGAGCTGGACCTCAAAGTGTTTCTATAATAAATGGAAGTTTAATAAAAATTGAGAAAAAATTGGTAATATTATGCAGCAGATATTGAGTATTAACAAAGATATGTACATAGGTTTATCAACAAATGAATAGGTAAATTGTAAATTGTATATTGTTTTTAAATTTATATATGTGTTTAACTGTAATAATATTTGTAACCACTAGGTGGTGATGTTGAGTGATAAAATTCACTTTGTAACAGTGTACTATGGGTTAAAGTGCAGGCCTATAAATGTAACTCATCAGATGAGGCTCATTAGCATGATTAAGGGATAATATCCCGAAACGTTGCTGCTACCTGCTTTGTACCTATATGGGAGAAAGATATTTCAATAAAGTGTTGAAAATTTGATAGGGTGCTGTGGATTTTTCTACTTTTCTACATGTTTGGAGGTAATTTGGACGGTCCCTCCTGCCACTTGCATCTTATAACTGTGGAGCTGTACACTGCCTATTCGTATACAACATAATTTAATAAAAGTATACAGTATAAAAAACACACGGCTAGATTTAGAGTTTTGTCGGTAAAGACCCGCGTAGCTAACGCTGGCTTTTTTCTGGCCGCACCTTTAAAATAACTCTGGTATTAAGAGTCCATAGAATGTCAGCGTTAGGCTCCAAAAAAGGAGCGTAGAGCATATTTAATGCAACTGCAACTCTCGATACCAGAGTTGCTTACGGACGCGGCCAGCCTCAAAAACGTGCTCGTGCACGATTCCCCCATAGGAAACAATGGGGCTGTGTGAGCTGAAAAAAAAACTAACACCTGCAAAAAAGCCGCGTTCAGCTCCTAACGCAGCCCCATTGTTTGCTATGGGGAAACACTTCCTACGTCTGCACCTAACACTCTAACATGTACCCCGAGTCTAAACACCCCTAACCTTACACTTATTAACCCCTAATCTGCCGCCCCCTGCTATCGCTGACCCCTGCATATTATTATTAACCCCTAATCTGCTGCTCCGTAAACCGCCGCTACTTACATTATCCCTATGTACCCCTAATCTGCTGCCCTAACATCGCCGACCCCTATATTATATTTATTAACCCCTAATCTGCCCCCACAACGTCGCCTCCACCTGCCTACACTTATTAACCCCTAATATGCCGACCGGACCGCACCGCTATTATTATAAAGTTATTAACCCCTAATCCGCCTCACTAACCCTATAATAAATAATATTAACCCCTAATCTGCCCTCCCTAACATCGCCGACACCTAACTTCAATTATTAACCCCTAATCTGCCGACTGGAGCTCACCGCTATTCTAATAAATGTATTAACCCCTAAAGCTAAGTCTAACCCTAACACTAACACCCCCCTAAGTTAAATATAATTTTAATCTAACGAAATTAATTAACTCTTATTAAATAAATTATTCCTATTTAAAGCTAAATACTTACCTGTAAAATAAATCCTAATATAGCTACAACATAAATTATAATTATATTATAGCTATTTTAGGATTAGTATTTATTTTACAGGTAACTTTGTATTTATTTTAACCAGGTACAATAGCTATTAAATAGTTAAGAACTATTTAATAGCTAACATAGTTAAAATAATTACAAATTTACCTGTAAAATAAATCCTAACCTAAGTTACAATTAAACCTAACACTACACTATCAATAAATACATTAAATACAATTCCTACAAATAAATACAATTAAATAAACTAACTAAAGTACAAAAAATAAAAAAGAACTAAGTTACAAAAAATAAAAAAATATTTACAAACATTAGAAATATATTACAACAATTTTAAACTAATTACACCTACTCTAAGCCCCCTAATAAAATAACAAAGCCCCCCAAAATAAAAAAAATGCCCTACCCTATTCTAAATTACTAAAGTTCAAAGCTCTTTTACCTTACCAGCCCTGAACAGGGCCCTTTGCGGGGCATGCCCCAAGAAGTTCAGCTCTTTTGCCTGTAAAAAAAACATACAATACCCCCATAACATTACAACCCACCACCCACATACCCCTAATCTAACCCAAGCCCCCCTTAAATAAACCTAACACTAAGGCCCTGAAGATCTCCCTACCTTGAGTCGTCTTCACCCAGCCGAGCCAAATTCTTCATCCAAGCGGAGCAAGAAGAGGTCTTCCATCCGATTGAAGTCTTCATCCAAGAGGCATCTTCTATCGTCATCCATCCGGAGCGGAGCGGCAGCATCCTGAAGACCTCCGACGCGGAACATCCATCCTGGCCGACGACTGAACGACGAATGACGGTTCCTTTAAATGACGTCATCCAAGATGGCGTCCCTCGAATTCCGATTGGCTGATAGGATTCTATCAGCCAATCGGAATTAAGGTAGGAATCTGATTTGAACTTTAGTAATTTAGAATAGGGTAGGGCATTTTTTTATTTTGGGGGGCTTTGTTATTTTATTAGGGGGCTTAGAGTAGATGTAATTATTTTAAAATTGTTGTAATATATTTCTAATGTTTGTAAATATTTTTTTATTTTTTGTAACTTAGTTCTTTTTTATTTTTTGTACTTTAGTTAGTTTATTTCATTGTATTTATTTGTAGGAATTGTATTTAATTTATTTATTGATAGTGCAGTGTTAGGTTTAATTGTAACTTAGGTTAGGATTTATTTTACAGGTAAATTTGTAATTATTTTAACTATTTTAGCTATTAAATAGTTCTTAACTATTTAATAGCTATTGTACCTGGTTAAAATAAATACAAAGTTACCTGTAAAATAAATATTAATCCTAAAATAGCTATAATATAATTATAATTTATGTTGTAGCTATATTAGGATTTATTTTAAAGGTAAGTATTTAGCTTTAAATAGGAATAATTTATTTAATAAGAGTTAATTAATTTCGTTAGATTAAAATTATATTTAATTTAGGGGGGTGTTAGTTATTTTTTGTACTTTAGTTAGTTTATTTCATTGTATTTATTTGTAGGAATTGTATTTAATTTATTTATTGATAGTGCAGTGTTAGGTTTAATTGTAACTTAGGTTAGGATTTATTTTACAGGTAATTTTGTTATTATTTTAACTATTTTAGCTATTAAATAGTTCTTAACTATTTAATAGCTATTGTACCTGGTTAAAATAAATACAAAGTTACCTGTAAAATAAATATTAATCCTAAAATAGCTATAATATAATTATAATTTATGTTGTAGCTATATTAGGATTTATTTTACAGGTAAGTATTTAGCTTTAAATAGGAATAATTTATTTAATAAGAGTTAATTAATTTCGTTAGATTAAAATTATATTTAATTTACGGGGGTGTTAGTGTTAGGGTTAGATTTAGCTTTAGGGGTTAATACATTTATTAGAATAGCGGTGAGCTCCAGTCGGCAGATTAGGGGTTAATAATTGAAGTTAGGTGTCAGCGATGTTAGGTAGGGCAGATTAGGGGTTAATACTATTTATTATAGGGTTATTGAGGCGGGAGTGAGGCGGATTAGGGGTTAATAACTTTATTATAGTAGTGGTGAGATCCGCTCGGCAGATTAGGGGTTAATAAGTGTAGGCAGGTGGAGGCGACGTTGAGGGGGGCAGATTAGGGGTTAATAAATATAATATAGGGGTTGGCGGTGTTAGGGGCAGCAGATTAGGGTTACATAGCTATAATGTAGGTGGCGGCGCTTTGCGGTCGGCAGATTAAGGGTTAATTATTGTAGGTAGCTGGCTGCGACGTTGAGGGGGGCAGGTTAGGGGTTAATAAATATAATATAGGGGTCGGCGGTGTTAGGGGCAGCAGATTAGGGGTACATAGCTATAATGTAGGTGGCGGCGCTTTGCGGTCGGCAGATTAGGGGTTAATTATTGTAGGTAGCTGGCTGCGACATTGTGGGGGACAGGTTAGGGGTTAATAAATATAATATTTGGGTCGGCGGTGTTAGGGGCAGCAGATTAGGGGTACATAAGTATAACGTAGGTGGCGGTCGGCAGATTAGGGGTTAAAAAATGTAATCGAGTGGCGGCGATGTGGGGGGACCTCGGTTTAGGGGTACATAGATAGTTTATGGGTGTTAGTGTACTTTAGAGTACAGTAGTTAAGAGCTTTATGAACCGGCGTTAGCCCAGAGAGCTCTTAACTACTGGCTTTTTTCTGCGGCTGGAGTTTTGTCGTTAGATTTCTAACGCTCACTTCAGACACGACTCTAAATACCGGAGTTAGAAAGATCCCATTGAAAAGATAGGATATGCAATTGACGTAAGGGGATCTGCGGTATGGAAAAGTCGCGGCTGAAAAGTGAGCGTTAGACCCTTTTTTGACTGACTCCAAATTCCGGCAGTAGCCTAAAACCAGCGTTAGGAGCCTCTAACGCTGGTTTTCACGGCTACCGCCAAACTCCAAATCTAGGCCAAAGTGAATTAATATCAATCTGTATTAAGATATTTACTTAATAAAAGATAAGCAAAATAATACAGGTACACGTTCATATGAAAATGTCACGATCATCATTATATAGTTATAATTCTACCATATAAACAATTATTTTTGCAGTTTAAAAAAAGTGTTTTGCTTAAACAAATTTGCATACATACAATTAATTATTAGTAGAAATTATTGAAATAATAAAATATAGGGCTAGACTACAAGTGGAGCACAATCTAGCGCTCTTGCTCGAGTGTCAACTACGCCAGACGAAGGCATTTTGCATGCATCAGATTTGTGCTTGTATTACAAGTTGAAAGTTAAAAGATTGGGCGTAACCTGATGCACTCTAAAAAAATATCTCGACCACCTAACACTCATGCTTTCACGCTAAACCCACTGCATTTATTCATGTGCGCTAAACCCAAC
Organism: Bombina bombina; assembly: GCF_027579735.1. NCBI lineage: Eukaryota > Metazoa > Chordata > Amphibia > Anura > Bombinatoridae > Bombina > Bombina bombina. Next base: position 836,835,204 of record NC_069501.1, read on the forward strand.
ATAAATTATTAATATTTCATATTCCAATGTTCTTCACATAGAAGAATATGTCATGCTAACCCATCGTGTGTTAAATTTGATTGCACTCAAGCAAACTTGTTTACTTTGAACTCGTGTTTCCTTTAAAAAGTAAAAAAAATACCTACCTAACACACTGACGAGAAGGTCATTTAGTGCAGGCCCTGGGAGCCACTGCTCTAAGCCTGCTGTTAGCATGGATAGAGCTCTGTGAAAAAGAGGAGAGGTTTAGCATTGCTATGCATCACCCTTAGGTAAGTATTTTAGTCGCTCCAGGTGAACCTTTTTAACTGTAGCATTATAACATGTACTATTGTTTAGCAAAAACAAATGTAAATGTTCCACAAATGTCCGGTATTTGTTTAGTTTTAAACAAGGCAAATAATAAACAGCTTGGGCACCAAATATTCAGAATACAAATGAAAGATTTGGCCAAAACTAAAATTTTGCTTGTGCACATAACTAGTTTTCATGGACTAGCAGCTGTACCCAAGCCTCACATCAACATAGGCAATGCCAAGCGTCAGCTGGAATAGTATAAAGCACGCCACCATTGAACTCTGAGACAGATCTCTGGAGTGATGATTTATGCTTCACTATATAGCAGATGCCAGGAGAACGCTACCTACCAGAATGCTTAGTGCCTACTTTAAAGTTTGGTGGTGATCCAGGGTTATTATCAGGGCTTGGGCAAAGCCCCTAAGTTACAGTAAAGGGTCATCTTAATGCTACAGGATAATGATATATTTTAAACAATTAGATGCTACAAGATACATATACATTTTGGAAAATTAGACATTTCCAATTTGTGGCAATAGTTTGAGGAAGGCCCTTTCTTGTTCCAGTATGACTGTGCCCCTGTGCACACAATTTGGGTCCATAAAGATATGGTTTACAAGTTTGGTGTTGAAGACTTCTAGTAGCCTGTACACAGCCCTGATCTCAACCCCACTGAACTCCATTTGGATGAAATGGAATACTGATTGTGAGATATCAGTGCCTTGCGTTACAAATGCTCTTTTACCTGAATGAGCACAAAGTTACGCAGATAAACTCCAAGATCTTAGGGAAAGCCTTCTCAGAAGAGAGTGGACTGTTAAAGCTGAAAATCAGGAGCCAACTCCATATCAAAGGGCTTAATGTATGCAGGTATTTTCTTGACTTTTAATTAATGTACTCTTCTAGCTCTTTAATATATTCATAACGTGCTGTATTTATACAGGTATCATAGGTCAAGAAAATATAGCATAGTCAGTAAAACATGGGGCCAAACCTTCTTTAGATATATCAGCGAAAGGCGAAAAACTAACGCCTAGATTTAGAGTTCTGCGTTAGCCGTCAAAACCAGCGTTAGGGATCCTAACGCTGGTTTTGGCCTACTGCTGGTATTTAGAGTCTTGTAGGTAAGGGTCTAACGCTTACTTTCCAGCCGCAACTTTTCCATACCGCAGATCCCCTTACGTCAACTGCGTATCCTATCTTTTCAATGGGATCTTTCTAACACCGGTATTTAGATTCTTGGCTGAAGTGAGCGTTAGAAATCTAACGACAAGACTCCAGCCGCAGAGAAAAGCCAGGAGTTAAGAGCTTTCTGGGCTAACGCCGGTTCATAAAGCTCTTAACTACTGTGCTCTAAAGTACACTAACACCCATAAACTACCTATGTACCCCTAAACCGAAGCCCCCCCACATCGCCACCACTCTATTAAATTTTTTTAACCCCTAATCTGCCGACCGCACACCGCCGCAACCTACATTATCCCTATGTACCCCTAATCTGCTGCCCCTAACATCGCCGACACCTATATTATATTTATTAACCCCTAATCTGCACCCCCAACGTCGCCGCTACCTACCTACAATTACTAACCCCTAATCTGCTGACCGGACCTCACCGCTACTCTAATAAATGTATTAACCCCTAAAGCTAAGTCTAACCCTAACACCCCCTAAGTTAAATATAATTTTTTTCTAACGAAATAAAATAAATCTTATTAAATAAATTATTCCTATTTAAAGCTAAATACTTACCTGTAAAATAAACCCTAATATAGCTACAATATAAATAATAATTATATTGTAGCTATTTTAGGATTTATATTTATTTTACAGGCAACTTTGTATTTATTTTAACCAGGTACAATAGCTATTAAATAGATAATAACTATTTAATAGCTACCTAGCTAAAAGAAATACAAAAGTACCTGTAAGATAAATCCTAACCTAAGTTACAATTAAACCTAACACTACACTATCAATAAATTAATTAAATAAACTACCTACAATTATCTACAATTAAATCAATTAAACTAAATAACAAAAAAAAAACAAACACTAAATTACAAAAAAAAACAAACACTAAATTACAAAAAATAAAAAAATATTACAAGAATTTTAAACTAATTACACCTACTCTAAGCCCCCTAAAAATAACAAAGCCCCCCAAAATATAAAATGCCCTCCCCTATTCTAAAATAAATATTTTACAGCTCTTTTACCTTACCAGCCCTTAAAAGGACCTTTTGCGGGGCATGCCCCAAAGAATTCTGCTCTTTTGCCTGTAAAAAAAAACATACAATACCCCCCCAACATTACAACCCACCACCCACATAACCCTAATCTAACCCAAATCCCCCTTTAATAAACCTAACACTAAGCCCCTGAAGATCTCGCCGGGTATCACCGATCCGTCCAGAAGAGGGTCCGAAGTCTTCATCCTATCCGGGCGATGTCTTCATCCAAGCGGGGGCTGAAGAGGTCCATCATCTGGCTGAAGTCTTCATCCAAGCAGGGGCTGAAGAGTTCCATCATCCGGCTCAAGTCTTCTATCAAGCGGCATCTTCAATCTTCTTTCTTCTGGCTCCAGCTTCATCCCGCCGACGCGGAACATCCTTCATCCACGACAAACCCCCGACGAATGAAGGTTCCTTTAAGGGATGTCATCCAAGATGGCGTCCCTCGAATTCTGATTGGCTGATAGGATTCTATCAGCCAATCGGAATTAAGGTAGGAAAATTCTGATTGGCTGATTGAATCAGCCAATCAGATTCAATTTCAATCCGATTGGCTGATCCAATCAGCCAATCAGATTGAGCTCACATTCTATTGGCTGTTCCGATCAGCCAATAGAATGCAAGCTCAATCTGATTGGCTGATTGGATCAGCCAATCGGATTGAACTTGAATCTGATTGGCTGATTCAATCAGCCAATCAGAATTTTCCTACCTTAATTCCGATTGGCTGATAGAATCCTATCAGCCAATCGGAATTTGAGGGACGCCATCTTGGATGACGTCCCTTAAAGGAAACTTCATTCGTCGGGAGTTCGTCATGGATGAAGGATGTTCCGCGTCGGCGGGATGAAGATGGAGCCGGAAGAAAGAAGATTGAAGATGCCGCTTGATAGAAGACTTCAGCAGGATGATGGACCTCTTCAGCCCCCGCTTGGATGAAGACTTCAGCCGGATGATGGACCTCTTCAGCCCCCGCTTGTATGAAGACATCGCCCGGATAGGATGAAGACTTCGGACCCTCTTATGGACGGATCGGTGATACCTGGCGTGGTGAAGATAAGGTAGGGAGATCTTCAGGGGCTTAGTGTTATGTTTATTTAAGGGGGGTTTGGGTTAGATTAGGGGTATGTGGGTGGTGGGTTGTAATGTTGGGGGGGGTATTGTATGTTTTTTTTACAGGCAAAAGAGCATAATTCTTTGGGGCATGCCCCGCAAAAGGCCCTTTTAAGGGCTTGTAAGGTAAAAGAGCTTTTCAATTTTTATTTTAGAATAGGGTAGGGCATTTTTTTATTTTGGGGGGCTTTGTTAGTTTATTAGGGGGCTTAGAGTAGGTGTAATTAGCTTAAAATTGTTGTAATATTTTTATAATGTTTGTAAATTATTTTTTTATTTTTTTGTAACTTAGTTCTTTTTTTTATTTTTTCTACTTTAGTTAGTGTATTTATTTGTATTTATTTGTAGGTATTTGTATTTAATTTATTTATTCATAGTGTAGTGTTAGGTTTAATTGTAACTTAGGTTAGGATTTATTTTACAGGTAATTTTGTAATTATTTTAACTAGGTAGCTATTAAATAGTTATTAACTATTTAATAGCTATTGTACCTGGTTAAAATAAATGCAAAGTTGCCTGTAAAATAAATATTAATCCTAAAATAGCTACAATATAATTATTATTTATATTGTAGCTATATTAGGGTTTATTTTACAGGTACGTATTTAGCTTTAAATAGGAATAATTTATTTAATAAGATTTATTTTATTTCGTTAGATAAAAATTATATTTAATTTAGGGGGGTGTTAGGATTAGGGTTAGACTTTAGGGGTTAATACATTTATTAGAGTAGCGGTGAGGTCCGGTCGGCAGATTAGGGGTTAATAATTGTATGTAAGGTAGCGGCGACATTTGGGGGGCAGATTAGGGGGTAATAAATATAATATCGGGGTCAGTGGGGGTTATGGGCAGCAGATTAGGGGTTCATAGGGATAACGTAGGTTGCGGCGGTGTACGGAGCGGCAGATTAGGGTTTAATAATAATATGCAGGGGTCAGCGATAGTGGGGACGGCAGATTAGGGGTTAATAAGTGTAAGGTTAGGGGTGTTTAGACTCGGGGTACATGTTAGGGTGTTCGGTGCAGGCTTAGGAAATGTTTCCCCATAGGAAACAATGGGGCTGCGTTAGGAGCTGAACGCTGCTTTTTTGCAGGTGTTAGATTTTTTTTTTCAGCTCAAACTGCCCCATTGTTTCCTATGGGGATATTGTGCACGAGCACGTTTTTGAAGCTGGCCACGTCCGTAAGCACCGCTGGTATTGAGAGTTGCAGTGGCGGTAAATTATGCTCTACGCTCCCTTTTTGGAGCCTAACGCAGCCCTTCTGTGGACTCTAAATACCAGCGGTATATAAAAGGTGCGGGGGAAAAAAAGCATGGGTAGCTAACGCACCCCTTTGGCCGCAGAACTCTAAATCTAGCTGTTAGGTTAGAATAGTAAAACTGAAAACAGTTTATAATAGTATAGTAGGAGATAAGCAACTTGCAGACTGTCTCAATCAGTACTTCTGTTTCATGTTCACAAAAGATTGTGAGGATAGAATGTCTACATTAAAGAATGCTTAAAAAAATGGGAATGAGATTAGAACTAATCTTTTTAAAGTGGATGAGGTTTTGTTTGCATTATCAAAAATAAATGTAAAAAAGTTATTGGGTCCTGATAATATTCATCCAAGGTTTTTAAAGGAACTTCAATCTGTGCTAGCTGCAACATTAACTTCTGTTTAATTGGTCATTGTTGACAAGATGATTGGAGAATAGTGAATGCATTACCTCTTCATAAAAAGCTCTGTACTACAGGTCAGTGAGTTTAACTTCAGTAGTAGGTAAATTAATGGATAGTCTCTTAAAAGAAAGAATTATGACTTACATAAAGACAAACAATTTAGAGGGCCAAAATAAGTATGGTTTTAGTTCTTGGAGATCATGTCAGACTAATCTAATTGACTTCTTTGATTACGTAACCAAAGTATAAGACCAGGGTGGAGCAGTTGATGTAAAATATCTAGATTTCAGCAAAGTATTTGCCACTGTCCCACACTACAAACTAATTCACAAACTGTATCGCCTTGGAGTAAACTTGAAAATTGTGAATTAAATGAAGAATGCTGCCTTACGGATAGAAAACAGATGGCTAGATTACGAGTTTTTGTCGGTAAGGGGTGCGTTGCTAACGCACAGTTTTTCCTTACCGCTCACCTACAGTAACGCTGGTATTACGGGTCTTAAGAAACCCGGTGTTAGCCGCAAAACATTGAGTATAGAGCAGAATTTAGCTCCACATCTCACCTCAATACCAGCGCTGCTTACGGTAGCGGTAAGCTGGAAAAATGTGATCATGCACGATTTCCCCATAGGAATCGATGAGGCAGAGCCGGCTGAAAAAAACCTAACACCTGCAAAAAAGCAGCGTTCAGCTCTTAACGCAGCCCCATTGATTCTTATGGGGAAACACATTTTATGTCTACACCTAAAACCCTAACATGAACCCTGAGTCTAAACACCCCTAATCTTACACTTATTAACCCCTAATCTGCCGTCCCCGACATCATCACCAGCTGCATAATTTTATTAACCCCTGATCTGCCGTTACATTGTATCTAGCTTAGGGTTTATTTTTATTTTACAAGCAACTTTGCATTTATTTTAACTAGGTACAATAGTTATTAAATAGTTATTAACTAGAGAACCAAATGAGAATCCCTGAGCATATCTGGCCCTTTGTTGATCTATAGACTGGAGATATTAGATCTGATGTCCCGATAGTTATCATATGTCTATGGTTCATCTCCTATATTTTGTATATGACATGTTTTTGTATTCACTTTGGCCTGTACCTTTCGCTTTTTCTTTTATTTGCTCTCAACAGTCCATACTACTTAATGCATTGAATTATGTAACATTTGCCACTGTATAGACGTGCTTATATCACTGCGCGGATACGCAAAATGGGTACATTTATGTTTTGTTATATACTTCGTTCTCTCAATAAAAAGATTTAAAAAAAAATACTTATTAACTATTTAATAACTTCCTAGTTAAAATAAATACAAATATACCTGTAAAATAAAACCTAACCTAAGTTACAATTACACCTAACACTACACTACCATTAAATAAATTAACTAAATTAACTACAATTAATTACAATTAAATTAAATAAACTAAAGTACAATAAAAAACAAACACTAAATTACAGAAAATAATAAAATAATTACAAGTTTTTTTAAACTAATTACTCCTAATCTAATCCCCCTAATAAAATAAAAAAGCCTCCCAAAATAAAAAAAAATCCCTACCCTATACTAAATTACAAATAGCCCTTAAAAGGGCCTTTTGTGGGGCATTGCCCCAAAGTAATCAGCTCTTTTATCTGTAAAAAAAAAGACAATACCCCCCAATATTACAACCCACTACCCACACACCCAACCCTACTCTAAAACCCACCCAATCCCCCCTTAATAATACCTAACACTAACCCCTTGAAGATCACCCTCCCTTGAGACGTCTTCACCCAACCGGGCAGAAGTGGTCCTCCAGACAGTGCAAAGTCTTCATCCTATCCGGGGAGAAGAGGTCCTCCAGATGGCAGAAGTCTTCATCCAGACGGCATCTTCTATCTTCATCCATCCGGAGCGGAGCGGGTCCATCTTCAAGACATTCGACGTGGAGCATCCTCTTCGTTCGACGGTGAATGGAACAATGAAGGGTCCTTTAAATGACGTCATCCAAGATGGCGTCCCTTCAATTCCGATTGGCTGATAGAATTCTAGCAGCCAATTGGAATTAAGGTTGAAAAAATCCTATTGGCTGATCCAATCAGCCAATAGGATTGAGCTTGCATTCTATTGGCTGTTCCAATCAGCCAATAGTATGCAAGCTCAATCCTATTGGTGGTTCTAATCATCCAATAAGATTGAACTTCAATCCTATTGGCTGATTGGATCAGCCAATAGGATTTTTTCTACCTTAATTCCGATTGGCAGATAGAATTCTATTTGATCACCTGTGGGGAATGTGATAAACAATACACAGGTATGACGACGCGTGAAGTAAGATTGCGAATCAGAGAACACTTATCCAGTATTAGAATTGGCAAAGCCAGCACACCTCTAGTACAGCACTTTGAGCAATTACATAACAAGAGCACAAATACCTTTAGTTGGACTTGTATTGAGAGGGTCCTTATACCCCCAAGAGGAGGGGACAGAGAGAAACGTTTGGCAAAACAAGAAATTTACTGGATCTTCACTTTGAAGATCAGGTATCCTTTTGCCTAAACTCTAGTTTTGACCTTATTAATTACTGGCAATAAATAAAAAAAGATCCTTATATTTGACATACACTTTAACTACTCTGACATATTTACCTAAATCATATATACACTTTTCAGAACACCATAATATAGGTCCCCTTGCATCACATCACTTAGGTTTTCCATGTAACAATTTAATAATGATGTTGAGTTATAAATATATAATTTTTGATAACACTCTCATTCCCCTATTGGATATGAAGCTATTCAAACATTTTTGTCCTTCTCTGTGTATTTTCAGTTCCACTTGCATACTGACTTTCATTCAAAGACCTATATATTGACCCTTAAGAGCACCCGTATGCATTATATTATTTTATCTTATTATGCCTCTTGATGCCATATTAAGGCTAGGATACAAGGTTGCACTTAGAGTAAATTCACAATTAGTGGAAACCTTTAGTGTCATATTATAATACACAGGACACATATAATATACATATATAGTGGAAATAGGGGTCCTCTCTTTAGAGATCTGGCTTTGAGTGGATGGTAATATTTCCTTTAATAAGTGTTATGCATTGCTCTCCTTCTGAGGAAATGTACACTACTAAATAAAACATATAACCTGAGAGAGTTTCACTTAGCTAGGATCCTAGTGTGCATCCACATAAAGTAAAGGTTGTATGAGGGAACCCACTAGGAGTTATGTTCATTCATCCTTTAGAGTATCAAACACAGTTATGTTGACCTTAGCTGTTATTGATTATTCATTCAGTTAAGATGTTTTATACAAAATGAGCTATAATAGCACAGCTCCAATACTGTGCTAATTTATTCACTTTACATTCATCGTTTTTCTTCCATACAGTCTAGTTACTGTATTAATATCTGTATGCATCAGTGACCTATTTTTTGGTTCCACCAAGAAACTGATCACTCAAGATGATTGAGACACTATAGCTACATTTTAACTATGTGTTTAACTAGCTCTGATTTATCCGTGCTGCTATGCATTATAGTCATTAATGCCAGCAACTGAATGGTTTGACTGGTGTAGGATAACATGCTTAGGAGTTCTCTCAACACATTGTATAAATATTAGGTGCTAAACTGTCATTATATTCATTTATCTTAATATTATATATCAGTTCCTTCAACACTGTTGTATTGTTGTAATATCAAGCAGTTACATTTAGTTTGACACTCCCCCATTCTCTTTCTACTTTCTCCTCGCTCTAAACTGAGTATTGTAAGTGTTGTTAATTGGATGGAGGTGTGTCAAATCTAACCAATAAAGGTGAGTTTGTTTCTATAAGAAAAGGGGATGTATTCCCCAATTTTATTCAGCTTTGACAACGGCAGGAGGCCGAAACGCATCAGAGTGTTCTGACATACCCTTTTTTGCTACGTATGTGTTCTTTAACTTTTAATCAACATTAATAAATGTAAGTTTTATTATAACATTTACTTTGTGCTCCACTCCTACTCTTTGCATTGGATTATCTCTGACCTAACTTGGAGCATAGAGCACTCTACACAGGGTACTTCCCTGAATAGTCACCCTCTGAGCTTTCCAGGAGCTATAGTGGGGTTGCCCTTTAAGACGCTGCGATACCGGGCTCTACATACTACAGCCTTGGCTCTCTACATAAAAGTCAACAGCAGGAAGCCCCTGATGTCTGAAGAGGGAATTTCTGAGGATCACGCCTGATGTCCGGTTTCCATAGAGCTTTGCCGCGGTTATACGGAACAGACCAAATGTGAAGTGGATTCCTCCTCCCTAGGCCCAGACAGTGTATACTTTCTACAGTTTGTGTTTGCTGGCTGCATTCTACTTCACCTGGTAACGGAGAAAGACTACACATGCCCCCTGTGACGTCAGAAGAGGGAGGACTACAGAGAAGTATGCTCATTTCCCGGAACTTCGGAACTGCTTGTTAAACAACCACAGGCACGGATCACTAGCGAGCTTTCTCCTACTCCCCAGCACCAGACATCCTCGCTTTGAAGGTCAGGGGTAAGCTGTGTTTATGTTCTAAATGTATTTACCCGTGTGTTGGGATATCAAGAAATTGTAGAACGGTTCGTGGTCGACATTTGATTGTACTATGTATACCCATATGTGAATACTCTACATAGGTTGTGCAACCCACACAAAGGGACATTATGATTGGCTTACTGATATTACCCTCCACAGAGATTGTGTGTTACAAGGAGAATCCCCCCAGTTTGTTGTACGCATGGAACTGTATACACTGGAAATATGTATGCTATTTTAATCAGAAATATGAGTATATAGAAACCTAGTAAATTCTCTTTATTTATTTTTTTCCATTTTAATTTTTTTTTTCCCTTTTAAATTTTTTTTCCCTTTTAATTTTTTTTCCCTTTTTTTTTTTTTTTTAAAGAACAGCAGGAGTAGTGTATATAATAATGGTTCAGATATGTGGACCATCTGAGGGGCGGGTATTATTCCATGTGGTGGAGTCAAGTGCCCCACCATCTTCAAAATTCACCAGCCGCAAATTATATATATATATATATATATATATATATATATATATATATATATAATAACTGCTTACTTGCAAAGGGCCCCAATGCACTTATATAAATGTCTATATATTAATATGTATGTATTTATGTGTTTATATGTGTATACATGTCTGTAAATACATATATACACATATAAATACATAAATACATATGTACACACACATATATATATATATATATATATATATATATATATATATATATATACACACATATACAGTGCTTCTACTGTAAATGTATGTATCTCTGTGCCCTTTACCTGCCTTTTTTTTCTAAAATCTGAGACCTCATATCTTTGAGCCCTTATAACTTATTTTGTGCAATACTTAATAATTTTTATTAGATGGTATTATTATGAGTGTAAATGTACTTTTTATATATTTTTGATTTGTTTTGTGATACTTTTTTGTCTTGCAAAACAGTTAACCAGAGCTCTGAGCATGCACAATCCCGACGAGGGTTAACTTCAATTGCGTTCAAGTGATCGTGTTTACTTTTAACTTGTAATACGAGTGAAAACCCTGATGCACACAAACACCCTCTATAAATCCCTTTTTGCTAACATTTAGCTGTTAGCGCTCCACTCCTAATCTGGCCCTTGATGTTTCACCAGATAATATGGGTGGATGTCACTCATAATCCTTTCTTAGATGGGTGTATTTCTGGTTACTCAAGTTATAAAACATGACTATACAGTTCCTATCATATCAGTTTTTTGTTCAGTAAATTTGGAATATCCACTAAAACTGTAATGGGGAATGTAGATACGCTTAAGAATTTATATATGTGTAGGTTGCAAAAAAAACCCAGTACATATTGTGAAATAAGGAAGCACAAGTATGTTGATAAATCAGAAAACATGTACCAACACACACACATATATATTATATATATCCACCCAGGGTGCTTACCTAATATTGATAGTAGTGAAGAATAGGGATGCACTCACCAGGATTTTCAAAGTTACCTTTTTTTTTTAAATAATTTTTATTGAAGTCGTAAGCCCATATTACATACAAGATTCACCCAAAGACCAGAATATTACAAAGATAAAGTATACATTAACAGAACAAGAATATTACATACATCTACATATCTGTGGTCCCCTGTATCAACTAAAATAGATTGAGCTGGATGAGCATGAGGGCTATCCTAATATCTTATGGGGCAGTATCTAGAATTGTAGCTTTCTGTTGATTGTTATTGGAGTCCACCAGGGGGGGTAGACATGAAGAAGTAAAATCGTCAAACAAGTTCCGCTATTGTTTGGTAAACTGGACTGGGCAAAGGCAAATGGGACTTCTTTTTTATATTAAGTCGTAAAACAGATGAAAACAAATGAAAATGCTCCCCCCAGTGTCAGGAGGGTCACTCTTGGACCTAAGTAATCTAGTGAAATCAAAATTTGGGGAGGGAGCTTATAGGTTGGACATTCTTGGGCCAAAGTGTAGAGAGGGGAAAAGAATGCAGCGGGCAAGAGCCGCTCTTATTAGAGAAGAGGGGGGGCGGAGCTATCTGGGGTAACCATATTAGTACTGTGGTTGAAATGATGGGGGCATTCTGTCCTGAGAGAGAGGGAAAGTTCTCAGTGGGGGTGTATATCACGATAAAAAGTATATGGAAAAAGGCCTCTGCGCTGCGAGTATTTACACAAAGCAGCTAAAAATAAATATAAGGAATCCCCAACTCCTTAAAATAAAATAATATGATCTAGAGTAACCACACTGACTACAAAATGTAGCCAAGTGATAAATTATTTAGCTGCGCTATCCAAAGATAGCTTGATGTGTGTAGTATACTAATAGCTGAAAGATCCTTAGTAAGTACAACTAGATATAGTATATAAAAAATGTATTTAATACAATGCAATAGCAGAGCAATAACAGAATAAAAGTAAAAATAAAAATAAAAATAAAATCAATACAAGCGTGTAATTGTTAGAACATTCAAATTAGCATAACAAGCAGATACTCCTAAAACATGTCAAGGCAAAATACATTAAAACATTAAAACATAGAGACAAAACCAATGAAATTGTTTTAGTAAAACAATATAGCTCCAATGGAAGATGGTATATTATGGCATATGAGGCAAGCCGTATTAGTGAAGCAGAAGACAAGCGTGTTTAGCAAACACAAGCGATGTTAGCAAGGTTAGCGATTTCAGAGGTTGCAGAGTTGGCAAAACTGCAGAATGGAGGCGAGAAGAAAGGACAAGAAAGATCCTTTTACAAACACAAAACAAGTTCAATTTGGCAAGGTGTTTACTAATACTTACACCGGAAGCCAAATGGTGATCCCCTTGCGTTTGTTTTCAGTCCGGGCGGCAACTTCTGAGCAATCCTATGCTTTCCTGGAGAAACCCAATCATACAGCTCAGGAAAATGTTGTGGCAATCAGTTCAATGGGGCTACGGAAGCCCAAGTGGTCCAGTAAAAGAGTAATGCGTTTCGGCTGTACGCAGCCTTTCTCAAACTCAATCTGCTGCAAGAAGCGTAGGATCGCCGCCATTTTGGATAGGGTTGAGCTCTCGTGGTTGTTCCTTGTAAACCGTGCGAATCCTCCGTCAGAATACCCCTTTTCTGACTTTTCCTCAGCTCTGCTGTTCCTATTATTCCTTTTGAGATTAATGTTATTCAAAGTTGATGATAGTCTTTAAGGATAATAACTATTTTAAAATGAATAATGCCAGCAGCTTACTCGGAACATGTCCTGCTTCTTCAGTGGCTAACTCAGCCCCCCCAAAGTTACCTTTTAATGTAAGGTTTCGGTGTGTTACCCCCTTCGTCAGACAATTGTTGACATCTTCCAATCAGATGTTACCTCTACCCAGAAGTAGGGCGGATGTGCGAGACTGCAAACGGAGCACTCACCTTTGAACAAACACCTGCTGCTTGTTATTGCTCACATAGGTAGGGGTATAAAACTCTGGACATGTTGCATCAATAAGAATGCCTTCCTTTGGGACATCACTATGGTGGTGTACTTTTGACTTTTGGGGACATTTGATAAAGATACCAGTGAGGCATCGAAACGTCATTTTTTTTCGCTACTTTTAATTTTTTATAATAAAAACTATTTTTTATGGAATACCGGAGAGTGCAGTCCTTTCACTGAATACTGCATCAATACTGACTTTTTGCACCCTGGGAGATGCTAAGTTGTATATTTGAAGTGCAGTCATCTTTGGAACTGTATATATACTGTATGTGTGTATATATATATATATATATATATATATATATATATAGTTCCATGTCAAATCTAATCCCTTTTATCATAATAATTATATTGTTATATTTTTAAAACTATAGTTCATTACCTCCCTGGTTTGTACAAATTATTTAAATTAGGGTCACTATTTTTTTGTTTTGAATATGTAAGTTATTAATATCATGGATAGTGAATTATGAATTTGATCTAAAATATAAACATAGATGTGCCTTCATTGGGTATTAAAAATGATGCAACGTAGCTCCATTGAGTGTTAAAATTGTCATGTTTCTATTGTTGCCTTGTTTAAAGCTGCTTTATTAGGGGTGAGAGAACAATGATATGTGCATGGAACTGTATTCACTGGAAATATGTATGCTATTTTAATTAGAAATATGAGTATATAGAAACCTAGTAAATTCGCTTTATTTATTTTTTTATTTTTTTAAAGAACAGCAGGAGTAGTGTTGTCAGGGTGCCAGGAATCAGACTGAGATGAGAAGTGCAAAAATAATCACACCTTTATTCATAGCAAAAAATAATAAAAAGTCCACAAGTCAAATAACAAGCTAGGAGTCAAAACCAAAGCTGGTAGTCAGACAAGCCGAGTCAGGAGCAAAAGCGAATAGTCAGACGAGCCGGAATCAGGAACAAGGAAAACAGCAGAGTCAGGAACAAGCCAGGGGTCAGGAACCAGGAAGGACATCAGGCAGCCAGGTAATACACAGGAACAAACAGGTCTGAGACAATGCAAACTCAAAGCATACTGAACAGAGGCCCTTTAAATAATAAGTGATGACATCACAATTCTGAGACTGCATCTTGTCTCACATGGATGATGCACACCAGTCTGGCCATAAAAGGAAGTGTAGGAAATGAGCAGCATCCCCCACAATGCACCATAGTCAGGAAGAGAGGTGAGTAAAATGGCTGCCAGCAGCACATGGCAAACAACAGGGAAAAAACCCTGACAAGTGTATATAATAATGGTTCAGATACGTGGACCATCTGAGGGGCAGGCATTATTTCAAGGGGTGGGGTCAAGTAACCCACCATCTTCAAAATTCACCAGCCGCCAATAATATATATATATATATATATATATATATATATATATATATATATATATATATATATATATATAAAATAACTGCTTACTTGCAAAGGACTCCAATGTACTATACATGTCTATATATTAATATGTATGTATTTATGTGTTTATATGTGTATACATGTCTGTAAATACATATATACACATATAAATACATAAATACATATGTACACACACACACACACACACATATATATATGTCCGCTTGTGTTGCATCAAAGATATGCAAGCCAAACAAGCTGAAATTAATTTGTGTAACTAGACCTGAGCTATCTAGCAGTTTTCAAAGGAACAAGATCTTCCTGTCTATAAATCATTCCAGATTGAAATGCATAGAAAGAACTCTTTGCAGTAAAGTAAAGTCTGTGTTGTGTGATTATTTTATTAAATTTATAATTCTGTTTAGCAAATGTTTTTGTTCATTTAACTTAGTTTAATATATATTTTGTGTTGCATGAATATTTTATTAGGTTTAAAATGATTTTTAGCATTTAAAGTCTTCATTTCAAAGCTTTAAAAATAATGTTTAGGTGTTACTTATGACAATTTTGAGAGGGGCCTGGAACCTAACTCCCTCACTTGCCATTGACTTACATTATAAACTGGGTTTCAATTTACAACGGTTTCGATTTACAACCATTCCTTCTGGAACCTAACCCCAACGTAAACTGAGGGCTACCTGTATATATATATATAAATATATATATATATATATATATATGTATATAAATATATATATATATATATATATATATACATACATATACAGTGCATCTACTGTATATGAATGTATCTCTGTGCCCTTTAACTGCCTTTTTTTTCTAAAACCTAAGACCTTATAACTTTTTTTTGTGCTATATATTTTTTTTTTAATAATTTTTATTAGATGGTGTTATTATGAGTGTAACTGTATGTTTTAATGTATTTTTATGTGTTTTGCAACACTTTTTTGTTTTCTCAAAACAGTTAACCAGAGCTCTGAGGCTGCGCAATCCCGACGAGGGTTAACTTCAATTGCTTTCAAGTGATCGTGTTTACTTTCAACTTGTAATACCAGTGAAAAACCTGATGCACACAAACACCCTCTATAAATCCCTTTTTGCTCACGTTTAACTGTTACCGCTCCACTCGTACTCTGGCCCTTGCTGTTTCACCAGATAATATGGGTGGATGCCACTCATAATCCTTTCTTAGATGGGTGCATTTCTGTTTTTTTTGTTCAGTAAATTTGGAATATCCACTAAAACTGTAATGGGGAATGTAGATACGCTTAAGAATTTATATATGTGTAGGTTGCCAAAACAAACAGTACATATTGTGAAATAAGGAAGCACAAGTATGTTGATAAATCAGAAAACATGTACCAACCTATGCCTAAGGGTGCCTGCAGTGAAAAATCTACCTACTTGTCCTTCTTTTAATTAGCTTGTCAAAGCAAATACAGTTTCTAATTAAATTTGCTTTGTAATTTCTCAAATTGTATTTTAAAAGAAATAATTGATTGATTTACTTTTATCTGTTTAACAGAGAAAATAATAATTGTTTCAAGATTTAATTGTCAGTATTCCAGCTGGCATCTCAACGAGATAGGAAGAAATTAATTTGTTCATACTTTTATGATACCATGGAATGAAGATCTATTATGAGAAGATGGTGGGATGTGCTTCAAAGAAGTAAGTATATATAAGTATATTTTTTTCCCCCAAAGGTAAGCTTAAAGGGAAATTAAACCCCATTTTTTTTCTTTTAGGATTCAGATAGAGAATACAATTTTAAACAACTTTCTAATTTACTTTCATTCAAATTTTCAGCTGCACAGACCTAAGAGGAATTCAACTAAAACTTGGTCCACAATCACCTGACTTAAAGTGCCAATTTGGATTTGTTACAGGAGTAACAAAGAGTAGCCACTGCCATTATGCCTGGCATTGGCTACTCTCGGAACAGTTCTGACGTCCGATGCTGACTCTCTGTGGCCGCTGATTGGCTGAATGTACCCTGTGACCTGACGTCTCCACGCACTGCTGTGTTTGTCTGTCGGGCGACCTAAAGTCCCGTCCCGCTCTACTAGGCATCCTCATATGCCGCTTTCCTTGTGAGTATATCCCATCACGGGCTGTCTCATTGTTTGCTTTATCTGGTTGTTTCGATACTGTCCCATGAGGCACCTCTCTCTTTCTCTTTGAATTACAGGCACTTCTATTATTTAATTTGTTTCATTCTCTTGGTATCATTTGTTGAAGGAGCAGCAGTGAACTAATGGTTTCTAACTGAACACATGGGTGAGCCAATGACATTCGGTATAAATATGCATCCACCAATCAACAGCTAGAATCTAGGTTCTCTGCTGCTCCTGAGCTTGCCTAGATAAACCTTTCAGCAAAGGATAACAAGAGAAGGAAGCATATTAAATAATAGAAGTAAACTGGAAAGTTGTTTAAAATTGTATTTTTTAATCTCTATCAGAATCTTGAAAGAAATGTTTTGGGTTTCATGTCCCTTTAAAGACTCTATATAGAGTAACTAATAGAGATGTGCAGGGAAGAAAACATTTTTACGGACAAAATTGTTGTTCTGAATATTCAAGGAAATTTTCTTTGTCACCTGCATTATTTAGTTTTTGCTTTGTTTAATTCAAAACGAAAATCACATTTTTGTTAAAGGTTACAATAAATGAAAATGTTTCAAAGCTACAAGTGAAGAAATGTTTGTTTTATTCAGTGCCAGAGGCAGAACTTCCATTTCTGCAGTAGGTGCACATGCCGGGGGGCCCATAACAGCCTGTCTATACATAGGCGTGTGAACAAAACAACTACTGAACAGCACTGATGTTAAAATGTGTACCTGCTGCACCTGTGTATTCAGATAATTTGGTGTGTGATAATCCACAAAAAAGTATATAGCATATGCAGACTTTGGGGCCCATTTATCAAAGGGCTTGCGGACCTGATCCGACACTGCGGATCAGGTCCGCAAGACCTCGCTAAATGCGGAGAGCAATACGCTCTCCACATTTAACATTGCACCAGCAGCTCACAAGAGCTGCTGGTGCAACGCCGCCCCCTGCTGACTCGCGGCCAATCGGCCGCCAGTAGGGAGCTGTCAATCAACCCGATCGTATTCGATCGGGTTGATTTCCGGCGGTTCCTGTCCGCCTGCTCAGAGCAGGCGGACAGGGTTATGAAGCAGCGGTCTTTAGACCGCTGCTTCATAACTTGTGTTTCTGGCGAGTCTGAAGACTCGCCAGAAACACGGCCCTTCAAGCTCCATACGGAGCTTGATAAATGGGCCTGCCAAACATCAACAAGAAAACAACAATTGTATGTACAATTACCAGATATCATATGGTGGAAATAGTTCATACAGGGAGTGCAGAATTATTAGGCAAATTAGTATTTTGACCACATCATCCTCTTTATGCATGTTGTCTTACTCCAAGCTGTATAGGCTCGAAAGCCTACTACCAATTAAGCATATTAGGTGATGTGCATCTCTGTAATGAGAAGGGGTGTGGTCTAATGACATCAACACCCTATATCAGGTGTGCATAATTATTAGGCAACTTCCTTTCCTTTGGCAAAATGGGTCAAAAGAAGGACTTGACAGGCTCAGAAAAGTCAAAAATAGTGAGATATCTTGCAGAGGGATGCAGCACTCTTAAAATTGCAAAGCTTCTGAAGCGTGATCATCGAACAATCAAGCGTTTCATTCAAAATAGTCAACAGGGTCGCATGAAGCGTGTGGAAAAACCAAGGCGCAAAATAACTGCCCATGAACTGAGAAAAGTCAAGCGTGCAGCTGCCAAGATGCCACTTGCCACCAGTTTGGCCATATTTCAGAGCTGCAACATCACTGGAGTGCCCAAAAGCACAAGGTGTGCAATACTCAGAGATATGGCCAAGGTAAGAAAGGCTGAAAGACGACCACCACTGAACAAGACACACAAGCTGAAACGTCAAGACTGGGCCAAGAAATATGTCAAGACTGATTTTTCTAAGGTTTTATGGACTGATGAAATGAGAGTGAGTCTTGATGGGCCAGATGGATGGGCCCGTGGCTGGATTGGTAAAGGGCAGAGAGCTCCAGTCCGACTCAGACGCCAGCAAGGTGGAAGTGGAGTACTGGTTTGGGCTGGTATCATCAAAGATGAGCTTGTGGGGCCTTTTCGGGTTGAGGATGGAGTCAAGCTCAACTCCCAGTCCTACTGCCAGTTTCTGGAATACACCTTCTTCAAGCAGTGGTACAGGAAGAAGTCTGCATCCTTCAAGAAAAACATGATTTTCATGCAGGACAATGCTCCATCACACGCGTCCAAGTACTCCACAGCGTGGCTGGCAAGAAAGGGTATAAAAGAAGAAAATCTAATGACATGGCCTCCTTGTTCACCTGATCTGAACCCCATTGAGAACCTGTGGTCCATCATCAAATGTGAGATTTACAAGGAGGGAAAACAGTACACCTCTCTGAACAGTGTCTGGGAGGCTGTGGTTGCTGCTGCACGCAATGTTGATGGTGAACAGATCAAAACACTGACAGAATCCATGGATGGCAGGCTTTTGAGAAAGGTGGCTATATTGGTCACTGATTTGTTTTTGTTTTGTTTCTGAATGTCAGAAATGTATATTTGTGAATGTTGAGATGTTATATTGGTTTCACTGGTAAAAATAAATAATTGAAATGGGTATATATTTGTTTTTTGTTAAGTTGCCTAATAATTATGCACAGTAATAGTCACCTGCACACACAGATATCCCCCTAAAATAGCTATAACTAAAAACAAACTAAAAACTACTTCCAAAACTATTCAGCTTTGATATTAATGAGTTTTTTGGGTTCATTGAGAACATGGTTGTTGTTCAATAATAAAATTAATCCTCAAAAATACAACTTGCCTAATAATTCTGCACTCCCTGTAGAGTACCACCCAGGTGGGTACACAAAACTCTCATTTAGGTTCCTTATGGTCATTTAGAGTCCTGAGCGCTACTGGTTTAAAAACAACATTTCCTGTTCTGTTATAGAGAAGAACACCTGTGCAAAATACAAAGAGACACAGCGCTGCTCTGACTCAAGATAATGTATTAACATTAAAAAAAGTGCACCAAACATATGATTGCACTTACTAAAAATAAAGTAAAATTGTGCATTAAAATAAATCTTGCGGTAGTCAGCAGTTGAGTATCCAGTACTGGGGCAACAAGCAGCAAGCGATGTTGGAGCTTGAGCGGATGAACGTCCCTTCCGGAGTATCAACAGTTTGTACAATACAAGTAGGTCCTGGAATGCATGGCACGTGACCTCAACGCATTTCTCCTGATCAGCGGTTGGGCTTTCTCAAGTGCTAGAAGGAAGTTGAATGGTTTTGGAACACCTAGAACATCTAGCCACTGGTAATACCCACAGATATTTACATGGGTAATATTTAACTACAGTCGTGTCTATACATAGACGCGTGCAGAATGAGTACAATCCTAATGCATAGGAGCCTTTTATTAGTGCAGGTTACAGGTCCATCGTAACTATCTACTCAAAATCATGATAGAGAGTAGCATGTATATTTTTATTTTTGCTTACTACTTAGTTACCTTCGGAGGTTCAAATAAAATTTGCACCAGGGCCCTCTGTTAGGTAGTTTCGCTACTGTTCAGTGCAACACTACCAAATTGGTGTTTCCTTTAACCCCTTAGATAAGTTATCTTTAGCATTTAGTACAGTTATTTGCACCAAAATAACTTTAGCATTTTTATTGTGTATTCCTTGATTGCTTTATATGTTCCTATTGTGTAAACTACATATTTTTGGCAGTTTACTATATGCATGTTTTAATGTACAGTATAAATTAATAAGTGATGCATAACACCAAAGAAAAATATATATATACATATACAACAATTGTCCACTAAGCTTTCATTGATTGAATTTGTAGCCATAACACTTTTTATATTCACAGAATGTTTTTCAGTGATGTGCATTCAAAAACTTAAGTTATAACCCTTGATAGTGAACAACATTGATAGCAAGAAGTTTGCATGTTTACTTTTTCTCTCTATTTAAAGGGACACTCAGGTATTATTACATTTTAATGATTCAGATACAGCATGTAATTTTAAACAATTTTCCCATTTACTTCCATTAAAAAAAATGTGCACAGTCTTTTATATTTACACTTTTTGAGTCGCCAGCTCCAACTGAGCATATGCAAAAATTCACAGACTATACGTATATGCGTTTGTAATTGGCTGATGGCTGTCACATGGTAAAGGGGGAGTGGAAATATACATAACTTTGAAATTTGTTATAAAAAAATCTACTACTCATTTGAAATTCAGAGTAAATGCTATTGTATTGTCTTGTAATCTTGCATTTGTTGATTATGCAAATCTACTGTGTTTACTGGTCCTTTAAGCAAATAGGCTGGTACAGAATATTAACTTACACAGCCCTAGTACCGCTATCCATTCAAAATGTTGCCAATCTATTTTTAAACACATCAAATGTGTCAATTACATGTTTTTTTAGACATTTTCAGTCATAACAGTGTAAAGTTAAAGGGGGATATATATCAAGCCGTCAACTTGAAATACGCTGGAATTCCACAGCGTAATTGAGGCGAGCTTGATTCAACATAGTTATCAAAGCCTACAGACCGGCAAAATTTGAAATCTGTGATGTAACATACGATCCGCCAGTCTCATTCCGACACAGATCGATGCTTACGTCATTACAGATGTTCGGAATAGTTAACCGGTATGCTTGTGGCTATTCCAGCCCAGCGTACCTGGTTTTCAATCTGCCACCCTGGAGGCCACGTTTGCCATAGGAATCAATGAGAGTCTGAAAGCAGCAAAAGCTTATGTTTGATGCTGCCAGATATCCCATTGATTTCTATGGTAGAAAACCAGTAACGTTTACACCTAACATAAATCCTGAGTCTAAACACCCCTAATCTGCCTCCCCGACATTGCCGCCACTAAATAAAATGTATTAACCCCTATCCCGCAGCTCCCCGACCCAACCGCAACTAAATAAAAGTATTAACCCCTATCCCTCCACTCCCCGACCAAACCGCAACTAAATTAAATTATTAACCCCTAAACCCCTGGCCTCCCACATCACTACCACTAACTAAACCTATTAACCCCTAAACTGCCAGCCCCCCACATCACCATAAACTAAATTAAGCTATTACCCCTTAACCTAACAACCCGCTAACTTTACTTTACAACATCCCTAATAAATGTAAACTTACCTTTATAATTAAAATAAACTATATTAAACTTTTAACCTACCCTAACTATTATCCTACAATTAAATTAAACTATGTTAAACTATTAATTAACCTACCCTAACAATTATACTAAAATACATTAAACTACCAATTAAATTAATGATATTGCATATTTAAAAACCTAACCCTACTCAAATTATTTAAATCTACAATTAAAATTTTCAAAATTACAAAAAAAATAAACACTAAGCTACAAAAAATAAAAAACACTAAGTTACAAAAAATAAAAAACCACAGTATCAAAAATAAAAAAAGAATTACACCTAATCTGATAGCCCTATCAAAATAAAAAAGCCCCCCCAAAATAAAAAACCCCTAGGCTACAATAAACTACCAATGGCCCTTAAAAGGGCCTTTTGCGGGGCATTGCTACAAAGAAATCAGCTCTTTTACCTGTAAAAAAAAATACAAACACCCCCCAACAGTAAAACCCACCACCCACACAACCAACCCCCCAAATAAAAACCCTATATAAAAAAACTAAGCTCCCCATTGCCCTGAAAAGGGCATTTGTATGGGCATTGCCCTTAAAAGGGCATTTAGCTATTTTACTGGCCAGACCCTACTCTAAAAATAAAACACACCCGAAAAAAACCTTAAAAAACCTAACACTAACCCCCCGACGATCCACTTACAGTTTTTGAAGTTCCGCTTGAAGGATCCATCCAGCCGGCAAGAAGTCTTTATCCAGAAAAAATAGAAAAAGAGATAAAAGAAGGCGCCAACATAGTGCGGTTACCAGTGGGATGGGACACGCAGAGCAAGTAATACCATATACTCACAGGATATAAGACACTTGAAAAGTGTCACAAGTGCCTCCTGGACCCTCAGAGTCGTCCAGCTAACTCCCACTCCACTGTGGTAGTAAGATTCTCCTCGTCTTTGCCGATTATGGTGGCTCAGCTGATGGTCACGGCTGCAGACTGTATTCCAAAGGGACAGACTTCAGGTCCACTCAGATCAGGATATACAGATATGGTCCGTGCTCTCCGGATAGGAGACAAACAGTGGATCCTATTGGCTGATTGGAACCTTTCAGCCAATAGAAATGCAAGGGACGCCATCTTGGATGACGTCACTTGCATTCAAGATCCAGTTTAGGGAAGAGACCGTATTGAAGATGAGCTCCTCGTCGGATGTCTTCAGGATGGACCCGCTCCTCGCCGGATGGATGAAGATAGAAGAGGCCGCATGGATGAAGACTATGCCGGCTGGATGAAGATGAAAGGGGCCGCCAGGATGAAGACTTCTTGACGGCTGGATGGATCCTTCTAGCGGAACTTTAAAAACTGTAAGTGGATCGTTGGGGGTTAGTGTTAGGTTTTTTTTTAAGGTTTTTTTGAGTGGGTTTTATTTTTAGAGTAGGGTCTGGGCAGTAAAAGAGCTAAATGCCATTTTAAGGGCAATGCCCATACAAATGCCCTTTTCAGGGCAATGGGGAGCTTAGTTTTTTTATATAGTGTTTTTTTTTACAGGTAAAAGAGCTGATTTCTTTGGGACAATGCCCCGCAAAAGGCCCTTTTAAGGGCCATTGGTAGTTTATTGTAGGCTAGGGTTTTTTTTTTATTTTGGGGGGGCTTTTTTATTTTGATAGGGCTATTAGATTAGGTGTAATTCTTTTTTATTTTTGATACTGTGGTTTTTTATTTTTTTGTAACTTAGTGTTTTTTATTTTTTGTAACGATCGGCTAGATTACGAGTTGTGCGTTAGGCTGAAAAAGCAGGGTTAACAGGTCCTAAAGCTGCTTTTTCACTAACGCTGCTATTACGAGTCTTGCAGGTTGGGGGGCACCGCACACGACTTACGTAAACTTCGTAAAGTCTTTTTTCTATGGGACTTCGATAGCGCCGGTATTACGAGTCTGTCCTGGGAGGCCAAAAAGTGAGCGGTATACCCTCTACCTCCAAGATCCCTAACGCATTAAAGTCAGTAGTTAAGAGTTTTATGGTACAACGCTGTAGCATAAAACTCATAACTAAAGTGCTAAAAAGTACAATAACACCCATAAACTACCTATTAACCCCTAAACCGAGGCCCTCCCGTATCGCAAAAACTATAATAAATGTTTTAACCCCTAATCTGCCGCTCCGGACATCGCCGCCACTAGAATAAACAAATTAACTCCTAAACTGCCGCACTCCCACCTCGCAAACACTAGTTAAATAATATTAACCCCTAATCTGCTATCCCTAACATCGCCGCCACCTACATTATTTTTATTAACGCCTAATCTGCTGCCCCCAATATCGCCGACACCTACATTATATTTATTAACCCATAAACTCCCTCCCCCAATTTTGCCGACACCTACCTACATTTATTAAACACTAATCTGACGCCCCCAACGTCGCCGCCACTATACTAAATGTATTAACCCCTAAACCTAAGTCTAACCCTAACCCTAACACCCCCTAAATTAAATTAAATAGAATTACAATAAATCTAAATAAATATTAATATTATTACTTAAATAATTCCTATTTAAAACTAAATACTTACCTGTAAAATAAACCCTAAGCTAGCTACAATATAACTAATAGTTACATTGTAGCTATCTTAGGGTTTATTTTTATTTTACAGGCAAGTTTGTATTTATTTTAACTAGAATGGAGAGAATTGGACCGAGCGCTACAGTGGGGCCTTAAGCTTACTAACAGTTAGCCTCCTAGTAGGCTGATAATAGTACTAATACGAAAAGGTGAGAGTAAGCGCTAAAAGAGCTTAAAAGGCTAACGAACTTGTGGCTAAATCTTACAATTTATTACCTTCGATAAAGGCTAAACATAAATAAATATCACAATAAAACCACAATAACACAATAAAATTAGAAACATGGATCCATGTCTAACTTCTAAAAACATAAGTACATAATAAAGTCTCCTGGGAGATGCGAATTACAGTGGGAGTGTTGACACTCCTTGATAGTGATACACAAGTGTGGGAAGTTGAATAAAAATACAAATATTAATACTTATAAGCAAAGTTAAACCATAAAACGATTCCAAACTCACAATGTCAATCAAATGTAAAGTCAATCAAAAATGGTGAAAAAAATGGTGGAAAAAGTAAAATGTGAATGTTCGTATTAAACCGTGGGTGTGTCCTCCAACGTTGCTGATGGGTAGTGAGAGATCTATAGTCAAATATAGATGTTAGATGAAGTTGTAGATAAAATGAGTGAAAAATAAGTAAAAAATAAGTAAAAAGTGAAAAAATTTTTACTTATTTTTCACTCATTTTATCTACAACTTCATCTAACATCTATATTTGACTATAGATCTCTCACTACCCATCAGCAACGTTGGAGGACACACCCACGGTTTAATACGAACATTCACATTTTACTTTTTCCACCATTTTTTTCACCATTTTTGATTGACTTTACATTTGATTGACATTGTGAGTTTGGAATCGTTTTATGGTTTAACTTTGCTTATAAGTATTAATATTTGTATTTTTATTCAACTTCCCACACTTGTGTATCACTATCAAGGAGTGTCAACACTCCCACTGTAATTCGCATCTCCCAGGAGACTTTATTATGTACTTATGTTTTTAGAAGTTAGACATGGATCCATGTTTCTAATTTTATTGTGTTATTGTGGTTTTATTGTGATATTTATTTATGTTTAGCCTTTATCGAAGGTAATAAATTGTAAGATTTAGCCACAAGTTCGTTAGCCTTTTAAGCTCTTTTAGCGCTTACTCTCACCTTTTCGTATTTATTTTAACTAGGTAGAATAGTTATTAAATAGTTATTAACTATTTAATAACTACCTAGCTAAAATTAATACAAAAGTACCTGTAAAATACAACCTAACCTAAGTTACACTAACACCTAACACTACACTACAATTAAATAAATTAACTAAATTAAAAACAATTAAATAAATTAAATTAGCTAAATTACAAAAAAAACCACTAAATTACAGAAAATAAAAAACAAATGACAGATCTTTAAACTAATTACACCTAATCTAATAACCCTATCAAAATACCCCCCCCCAAATTAAAAAAAACCCTAGCCTAAACTAAACTATCAATAGCCCTTAAAAGGGTATTTTGCGGGGCATTTCCCCAAAGTAATCAGCTCTTTTACCTGTAAAAAAAAAATACAAACAATCCCCCCAACAGTAAAACCCACCACCCACACAACCAACCCCGCAAATAAAATACTAACTAAAAAAACCTAAGCTCCCCATTGCCCTGAAAAGGGCATTTGGATGGGCATTGCCCTTAAAATGGCAGTTAGCTCTATTGCAGGCCCAAACCCTAACCTAAAAATAAAATCCACCCAATACACCCTTAAAAAAACCTAACACTAACCCCCTGAAGATCGACTTACAGTTCTGAAGACCGGACATCCATCCTCAAGGAAGCAGCAGAAGTCTTCATCCAACCAGGCCGAAGTCCTCAACGAAGCTTGACAAAGTGGTCCTCCAGACGGGCAGAAGTCTTCATCTAGACGGCATCTTCTATCTTCATCCATCTAAAGTGGAGCGGGTCTATCTTCAAGACATCCGACGCGGAGCATCCTCTTTATCTGGAGTCTTCTAACTGAATGATGGTACCTTTAAGTGTCGTCATCCAAGATGACGTCCCTTAGATTCCGTTTGGCTGATAGAATTCTATTAGCCAATCGGAATTAAGGTAGAAAAAATCCTATTGGCTGATGCAATCAGCAAATAGGATTGAGCTTGCATTCTATTGGCTGTTCCAATCAGCCAATAGAATGCAAGCTCAATCCTATTGGCTGATCCAATCAGCCAATAGGATTGAACTTCAATCCTATTGGCTGACTGCATCAGCCAATAGGATTTTTTCTACCTTGGAATCTAAGGGACGCCATCTTGGATGACGTTACTTAAAGGTACCGTCATTCAGTAAGAAGATTCCGGATGAAGAGGATGCTCCGAGTCAGATGTCTTGAAGATGGACCCGCTCAGCGTCGGATGGATGAAGATGCCGTCTGGATGAAGACTTCTGCCCATCTGGAGGACTACTTCGCCCGGCTTTGTTGAGGACTTCGGCCCGGTTGGGTGAAGACTTCTGCCGCTTCCTTGAGGATGGATGTCCGGTCTTCAGTACTGTAAGTCGATCTTCAGTGGTTAGTGTTAGGTTTTTTAAAGGTGTATTGGGTGGGTTTTATTTTTAGGTTAGGGTTTGGGCCTGCAATAGAACTAACTGCCCTTTTAAGGGCAATGCCCATCCAAATGCCCTTTTCAGGGCAATGGGGAGCTTAGTTTTTTTTAGATAGGATTTTATTTGGGGGGATTGGTTGTGTGGTTGGTGGGTTTTACGGTTGGGGGGTTGTTTGTATTTTTTTTTACAGGTAAAAGAGCTGATTACTTTGGGGCAATGCCCCGCAAAAGGCCCTTTTAAGGGCTATTGATAGTTTAGTTTAGGCTAGGTTTTTTTTTTTGGGAGGGGGGAATTTTGATAGGGCTATTAGATTAGGTGTAATTAGTTTAAATATCTTGTAATTTGTTTATTATTTTCTGTAATTTAGTGGGGTTTTTTTGTACTTTAGCTAATTGTATGTAATTTATTTAATTGTACTTAATTTAGGTAAGTTATTTATTTGTAGTGTAGTGTTAGGTGTTAGTGTAACTTAGGTTAGGTTTTATTTTACAGGTACTTTTGTATTTATTTTAGCTATGTAGTTATTAAATAGTTAATAACTATTTAGTAACTATTCTACCTAGTTAAAATAAATACAAACTTGCCTGTAAAATAAAAATAAACCCTAAGCTAGATACAATGTAACTATTAGTTATATTGTAGCTAGCTTAAGGTTTATTTTATAGGTAAGTATTTAGTTTTAAATAGGAATTATTTAGCTAATAATATTAATTTTTAGTTAGATTTATTTAAATTATATTTAAGTTAGGGGGTGTTAGGGTTCGGGTTAGACTTAGGTTTAGGGGTTTGTACCTTTAGTATAGTGGCGGCGACGTTTGGGGTGGCAGATTAGGGGTTAATAAATGTAGGTAGGTGGCGGCAATGTTAGGAACGGCAGATTAGGGGTTAATAATATTTAACTAATGTCTGCGTGACAGGAGTGTGGCGGTTTATGGGTTAATATGTTTATTATAGTGTCGGCAACATTTGGGGCGGCAGATTAGGGGTTAATAAATGTAGGTAGGTTGCTCAGGTTACTGAGATTTACGCTGCTTTTTTGCAGGTGTTAGACCTTTTTCTCAGTCGGCTCTCCCCATTGATTCCTATGGGGAAATGGTGCACAAGCATGTATGACCAGCTCACCGCTGACTTAAGCAGCTCTGGTATTGAAGTGCGGAAAGGAGCACAATTTTGCTCAATGCTCACTTCTTTCCTTTTAACGCCGGGTTTGTAAAAACCCATAATACCAGCGCTGCAGGTAAGTGAGCAGTGAGAGAAAACTGCTCGTTAGCACCGCATAGCTTCTAACGCAAAACTCGTAATCTTGCCGAATGTGTATATTTTTTTGTAATTTATAAATTTTTAATTGTAGATTTAAATAATTTGAGTAGGGTTAGGTTTTTAAATATGTAATA
Organism: Bombina bombina; assembly: GCF_027579735.1. Taxonomy (NCBI): domain Eukaryota; kingdom Metazoa; phylum Chordata; class Amphibia; order Anura; family Bombinatoridae; genus Bombina; species Bombina bombina. Next base: position 836,863,747 of record NC_069501.1, read on the forward strand.
TAGTTAATTTAATTGGTAGTTTAATGTATTTTTAGTATAATAGAGTAGGTTAATTAAAAGTTTAATATAGTTTAATTTAATGGTAGGATAATAGTTAGGGTAGGTTTAATAATAGTTTAATATAGTTTATTTTAATTCTAAAGATAAGTTTAAATTTATTATAAGATAGGGATGTTGTGATTTTAATGTAAAGTTATCAGGTTGTTAGGTTAAGGGGTTAATAGCTTAATTTAGTTTATGGTGATGTGGGGGGTTGGAAGTTTAGGGGTTAATAGGTTTAGTTAGTGGTAGTGATGTGGGAGGCCAGGGATTTAAGGGTTAATACATTTTATTTAGTTGCGGTGGGGTCCGGGAGCAGCGGGATAGGTTTAATACTTTTATTTAGTTGCGGTGAGGTCCAGGAGCAGCGGGATAGGGGTTAATACTTTTATTTAGTTGCGGTGGGGTCCGGGTGCAGCGTGACAGGGGTTAAACATATTAGTATAGTGGGAGTGTTTAGTGACAGGGTATAAATAAAGTTGGTAAAAGCCGAATAGCAGCGAGATCGATGACTGCTAGTTAACAACAGTCCGCTGCTCATCGCCCCATACTTGGTGCGTGGCTTTTTGCTGACTTTTTTATAAATATGGAGATCGTATTCAGGTCCGTGGCCACGATGTTAGGCGATGTTAGGCGAGCGTATTGGTGCCGTCGAATGCAAGAAAGTTGACGGCTTGATAGATAGGCCTCAAAATATCATTCTTATTAGAATGTTAAAATAAAAAGTGACATTTAGCAAATCAAAAAACAAACTTCTAGTTAAAGGGACAGTATTGAAAGTGCAATATATATAAAACTTTGCAATACACTTTCATTATTTAATTATTTCCCTGTAATCTAAAATAAAGTGCCAGATTATGAGTGTTAACAGTTAAACGTGAGGGAAAAGGGGTTCATCTCGGGTGTGTTTGTTGGTGTTTTTTCTTTTGCTCGTATTACAAGATGAAAGTATTACAAGTTGAAAGATGTATATGCATGTGTAGCCTTTATACCTCCATTCATCATTATGAGGGTGTCCGCGCTGTGAGGTCCATTTGACTAAAAGCATATGTTATACAGGTCCTCCTATGAATTCCTCTGTGAATTACTTACTCTATGTTTAGAAAAGAGCTATTTTAAATTTGAGACAGAGTATTGCCTACAGATCTCAGGGACAGCCGTGGGGTCAAATGTTGCCCCGACATATGTAAATCTCTATATGGCTTGGTATAAGCAATACGTTATGAAACCATTGTCATGTCCTCAGGTGATCTACTGTACCTGCCACATTGATGATGTTTTCATGGTGTGGTGGGGTAATGTGGATGACCTGACTGACTGGGTGACAAGATTGAATCAATTGGATTGTCCTATCGAATTTAAATTGGCATTTGACAATGTCACTATGCATTTTCACTCCATTTTTAATGTTGATGCATGTGGTGAATATCAATTTGGTACCTAATTTTACACTAAGCTGAAAGATTGTAATTTGTTACTTTAGGCTAGAAGTTATCACCCAATGCACCAAAAAGGGGGATTATCCCCTCTCAGCTCACTCGGATGTTCCGTAACAATACTGAAGTACCTACTATGCAATTACAATTGAAAGAAATGATGGAAAAACTGATTGCACAAGGATATGATGCAGAACAGGTAGAGACTATTAAGGTTGAGCTATTGGAACGGTCCATTGAGATGCTCCCTGTGATGAACAAAGGTTATCCAACACTGCGCCAGTCACTTATTTGGCATAGAAAGGGTTATCAGACCCCTTCTACTCTCACTAATATGTCACAATCTAGCCACACCAGACCAGCTTGTGATTTAATTCAGTGGGTGCAAGGGTTAACAACACTCTCCAGTCTATACTAGACATAAATGAAATGCCCCAAAACTCCCCTTTAATGCCACCCACACTAAACTAACTACAATATCTCAGCTGCCACCACTTAAAATTTATTAAAGGGAAAATCCTATGGAAAAACCCAGTCTTACACATTAATTCTCTGAGTACAATTTAGCAGAAAATAACCTAAATTATACAGTTCTAATATTCCAGTCTCTTCAGTAACGTGGTTCAATTATTAGACAAAGGCCAAACTTAATAAAGGAATTATTTATTATGCCAGAAATATTATGCACAATGCATTATTAATACAAAGTTGTTACAAATAAAATTACACATTAGCAAGCAGTTTTTCAAAATAAAAAGAAGAAAATTAGAAACCTTACACTGTAGTAGTCTTTGGAATCTGTTACCAGAGAGATGGCATGAATCAATTGGGTCCTTACTCTGTGTTGTCACAGCCTCCCTTGTAAGAATGACAATCATTATAGTTAAAAAAAAAGATTCCCTTACCTATTTTCCATAGATCAGGTTGCCTGACCACACCCTCCTGGGCGGGCTAAGAAACCCCCTGTCTTTATGACCTTCAATAAACTAAGTTTTTGCCTGAAATTATAGAACCCATTATAATTTCTGATAGGTAACTCTATTTTCAGATATAGTGACCGGTAATCTCTTGGTTTCATTGGGAGAAACAATTTGATACCAGATATGACAGATTTCCCTTAATTTAATGTCATAACAGTTTTAAACACATATATACATAATACCCATGTCTCTTTATTGACCTCCTCAGGATATGTGACTGAGGCCCTGTTTTCTATCATGTACTCTACTGACAGTCTAAGCCATAAAACTCTATCCTGTTTACACTGCCAAGCATTTATGATGCTCCTGGCACTTCAAAGAAACACAAACCCAGGACACAATTCTGCTTGAAAAGCAAATAACTGTTTTTAGCTCACAAACTGAACAGAATTAACCCCTTCTCAGCTAAATCCTGAGGTATTTGTGACACTCCCCATAAGAGAAGAAATTAAATTCATCAATATGATTCCACAACTGAAACATTGGAGACTTGTTGAATCTGACAAAACGCTGCCCTTCCATTTAATGAGGCCATCAAGGATGGTGTATCACCGGGTTAGTAATTTGAAGGACATTCTGGTGAAATTGGATCCTGTATCTTGTTACCAGAGGAAATCATGGTTGCAATCAGCTAAGAAGAGCTAGTTTACCTGTGGTAGCTGTGTGACATGTAACAACATGCAAATAGGTGCATCCTTTCAACATCCTCACAAGAATAGATTTACAATTCGTCACAGGCTGACGTGTACTAGTGAATATGTCATTTACATCCTTATTTGCCTGTATTAACTTGTCTATGTTGGAAAAACAATAACCACATTCAGGGATAGGATTGCCTATCACAGATGTTCCATCAGGGAAGCTCTAAAGAAAGGGCACTGAGAACAACATGTGGCACAGCATTTTGCACAACATAAACACAGTGTGTCAAGTCTATGCACTTTGATCTTTGATCATGTACCCCCCTACTACAAAGTGGAGACAGGGCCAACAAGCTTCGGTGTTTTGAAAAAATGGTGGCTTTACATGTTGGATACAATAACTCCAAGACGACTAAATACTGTCTTTGATTTTGCACAGTTCTACAATTAATTAATATTTTTTGAGATTTATGAAATATATCATGTATATCAAGAGTCAGGGTTATGTTCAATAAACATAGGAAACACTAGAAGGACTATTTCACTTAGTGGGTACAAAGGATTTCAACCATGCTCTTGTTGGCGTCTAAGAAGAATATTCTATTGTTTTGTGATTGTAATAATTGCAGTCTTAAGTAATAAGGGCCAAATTATGATTGTGCGCTGGTATAATGAGTTAGGTGCAATATAAATGCCAGCATGCTTCCATAGGCTCCAATAGGAGCCTCGTTCTCATGCTGTAAGCCACTTTTAACCCCAAAAAACTGCTCAGTGCAGTATTTTTTAATGAAAAAAATGCTACATTATGTTTTTCATAAACAAATAAAAGACTCTTGGGGCCAGATGGGGCACTTTTAGAAAATAGTGAATTTTCTGAGCGCTAATTGCTACCGTGAGCGGTAGCAATAATCAGCCACATTTGCCCATTTGCGGGCACAAAATAAATTAGCACTACACTTGTAATCTAGCCCTAAATTGTTTATTGATGTTAGATAAAGATCTACTTTAAGTATTTCAGTATGAACAAAGAACTTGGTGACTTTACTGCACTTGTTTTGATCTGCATATCTGACTGATACATACTTGTGAATATTCACGCAATTGTGGTGCGGTGCTTAGGAATCAATTGATTCTATGCAATATTTCCTAATACGCGCTCCAATAAGTTTATACCAACCAGATTTGATATGAAGATGAGCCTTTTTAAAAGGTGTATCGCTATACAGGTAGCCCTCAGTTTTTACGCCGGGGTTAGGTTCCAGAAGGAATGGTTGTAAATCGAAACCGTTGTAAATTGAAACCCAGTTTATAATGTAAGTCAACGGGAAGTGAGGGAGTTAGGTTCCTGGCCCCTCTCAAAATTGTCATAAGCAACACCTAATACATTATTTTTAAAGCTTTGAATTGAAGACTTTAAATGCTAAACAGCATTATAAACCTAATTAAATAATCACACAACACAGAATATATAATTAAACTAAGTTAAATGAACAAAAACATTTGCTAAAACAGAATTATAAACCTAATTAAAAAAACACACACAGCACAGATTTTACTTGCATTTTTTTGCAAACAGTTCTTTCTATGCATTCCAATCTGAACTTATTTATAGACAGGAAGATCTTTTTCCTTTGAAAGCTGCTCGATAGCTCAGTTCTAGCTAGCTACACTGATTAATTTCAGCCTGCTTGTGTGCTTGGCTTGCATATCTTTGCTGCAACACAAGCGGACAGCTCCACCTACTGGCTATTTTAATCAATTCACTTCTCAATGAATTTTAATAATCACATGACTGAAAAAAAGGTTGTTATTCTGAAACGGTGCAAATTAAACCATTGTAAACCGAGGGCCACCTGTATATACTTACATGGTAAATTACATATTTTACTATGATATACAAATGAGGAGTCTATGAGGCCTATTTATCAAGCCGTCAACCGCAAATACGATGGAATTCCGCAGCGTAATTGTGGCAAGCTTGATTTGCCTCATTTATCAAAGCCTACAGACAGGCAAAAGTTGAAATCTGTGACGTAACATACGATCCGCCGGTCTCAATCCGACACAGATCGATGCTTACATCATTACAGATGTTCCGAATGCAAATTCGGCACTATCTGACTACTTTTGCTAGTTAACAAATATCTACCAGGTATGCTCACCACTATTCTGGCCCAGCGTACCTAGTTTTCAATCCGCCGCCCTGGAGGCGGCGGATGCCATAGGAATCAATTGGAGTCTGAAAGCAGCGAAAGCTTATGTTCGCTGCTGCCCGATATTCCATTGATTCCTATGGGAGAATAAAAGTTATGTTTACACCTAACACCCTACCCTGAGTCTAAACACCCCTAATCTGCCGCTCCCTACACTGCCACCACTTACACTATACTTATTAACCCCTAATCTGCCGCCCCCTACACCGCTGCCAACTACATTATACTTATTAACCCCTAATCTGCCCCCCGACACCGCTGCCACCTTCATTATACATATTAACCCCTAATCTGCCACCCAGACACCGCCGCCACTTACATAAAAGTATTAACCCCTATCCCACCACTCCCGGAGCCCACCGCAACTAAATAAAGTTATTAACCCCTAAACCTCTGGCCTCCCACATCACTACCATTTACTAAACCTATTAACCCCTAAACCGCCAGCCCCCCACATCGCCATAAACTAAATTAACCTATTAACCCCTAAACCTAACAACCCACTAACTTTATATTAAATATTAACTCATCCCTATCTTATAATAAATTAAAACTTACCTTTAGATTTAAATTAAACTATATTAAACTATTAATTAATCTACCCTAACTATTATACTAAAATTACATTAAACTATATTAAACTATTAATTAATCTACCCTATCTATTATACTAAAATAACATTTAACTATATTAAACTGTTAATTCATCTACCCTAACTATTATACTAAAATTACATTAAACTATATTAAACTAATAATTAATCTACCCTAACTATTATACTAAAATTACATTAACTACATTAAACTAATAATTAATTTACCCTAACTGTTTACATTTAACTACAAATTAAATTAAATATATTATATAGTTAAAAACCTAACCCTTCTCAAATAATTTTAATCTACTATTAAAAATAACAAAGTTACAAAAAACTAACAACTAAGTTACATAAAATAATTGTGACGAACCAAGGTTATCCAACCCTGCGCCAGTCACTTATTTGGCACAGAAAGGGTTATCAGCCCCCCTCTCTGCCACCAATAGGTCACAATCTAGCCACACCAGGCAAGCTTGTGATTCAGTTTAGTGGGTGCAAGAGTTAACCGCACTCCCTTAATCTGTACTAGATGTAAGAGAAATGCCCAACACTCCCTTTTAATGCCACCCACAATAAACTATCAAACCTATAGCTCTAATACTGCCACCACTTAAAATTTATTAAAGGGAAAATCTTAAGGAAAAACCCAGACTTTACACATTAACTCTAGAAATACAATTTAGCAGAAAATAACCTAAATCATACAGTTCTAATATTCCAGTCTCTTTCAGTAACGTGGTTCAATTATTAGACAAAGGCCAAACTTAATAAAGGAATTATTTATTATGCCAAAAATATTATGCACAATGCATTATTAATAAAAAGTTGTTATAAAAAAAATTACACACGCAAACAGTGTTTTAAAATAAAAAGGAGAAAAACAGAATTGAATACTTTCCTAGCTTCAAGCTCTGTGCCCGGGGATGGCAGGAAAAAGATGGCTCCTTACTTCTGTACAGCAGCTCCCCTTGTAAGAATGACAATCTTATTGTTAAGAAATAAGATTCTTAAACCTACTTTTCAGAGATCAGGTTGCTTAACCACAGGGCTAAGAAACCCCCCTGTCTTTATGACCTTCAATAGACTAATTTCTTGCCTGAAATGATACAATCCAGTATAATTTCTGCTAGGTAAGAAATTTCTATACAGGGAGTGCAGAATTATTAGGTAAATGAGTATTTTGACCACATCATCCTCTTTATGCATGTTGTCTTACTCCAAGCTGTATAGGTTCGAAAGCCTACTACCAATTAAGCATATTAGGTGATGTGCATCTCTGTAATGAGAAGGGGTGTGGTCTAATGACATCAACACCCTATATCAGGTGTGCATAATTATTATGCAACTTACTTTCCTTTGGCAAAATGGGTCAAAAGAAGGACTTGACAGGCTCAGAAAAGTAAAAAATAGTGAGATATCTTGCAGAGGGATGCAGCACTCTTAAAATTGCAAAGCTTCTGAAGCGTGATCATCGAACAATCAAGCGTTTCATTCAAAATAGTCAACAGGGTCGCAAGAAGCGTGTGGAAAAACCAAGGCGCAAAATAACTGCCCATGAACTGAGAAAAGTCAAGCGTGCAGCTGCCAAGATGCCACTTGCCACCAGTTTGGCCATATTTCAGAGCTGCAAAATCACTGGAGTGCCCAAAAGCACAAGGTGTGCAATACTCAGAGACATGGCCAAGGTAAGAAAGGCTGAAAGACAACCACCACTGAACAAGACACACAAGCTGAAACATCAAGACTGGGCCAAGAAATATCTCAAGACTGATTTTTCTAAAGTTTTATGGACTGATGAAATGAGAGTGAGTCTTGATGGGCCATATGGATGGGCCTGTGGCTGGATTGGTAAAGGGCAGAGAGCTCCAGTCCGACTCAGACGCCAGCAAGGTGGAGGTGGAGTACTGGTTTGGGCTGGTATCATCAAAGATGAGCTTGTGGGGCCTTTTCGGGTTGAGGATGGAGTCAAGCTCAACTCCCAGTCCTACTGCCAGTTTCTGGAAGACACCTTCTTCAAGCAGTGGTACAGGAAGAAGTCTGCATCCTTCAAGAAAAACATGATTTTCATGCAGGACAATGCTCCATCACACGCGTCCAAGTACTCCACAGCGTGGCTGGCAAGAAAGGGTATAAAAGAAGAAAATCTAATGACATGGCCTCCTTGTTCACCTGATCTGAACCCCATTGAGAACCTGTGGTCCATCATTAAATGTGAGATTTACAAGGAGGGAAAACAGTACACCTCTCTGAACAGTGTCTGGGAGGCTGTGGTTGCTGCTGCACGCAATGTTGATGGTGAACAGATCAAAACACTGACAGAATCCATGGATGGCAGGCTTTTGAGTGTCCTTGCAAAGAAAGGTGGCTATATTGTTCACTGATTTGTTTTTGTTTTGTTTTTGAATGTCAGAAATGTATATTTGTGAATGTTGAGATGTTATTTTGGTTTCACTAGTAAAAATAAATAATTGAAATGGGTATATATTTGTTTTTTGTTAAGTTGCCTAATAATTATGCACAGTAATAGTCACCTGCACACACAGATATCCCCGTAAAATAGCTATAACTAAAAACTACTTCCAAAACTATTCAGCTTTGATATTAATGAGTTTTTTGGGTTCATTGAGAACATGGTTGTTGTTCAATAATAAAATTAATCCTCAAAAATACAACTTGCCTAATAATTCTGCACTCCCTGTATTTACATATCTAGAACCTTTTAGTTTTATAGGGATAATCGGTTTGATATCAAATATGCCATAGGTTGTCATATTTACCTTCCTTTAAGGTTATAACAGTTTTAACCCACATATGTACATAATATACCAATGTCCTGTTAGTGACCTGGTCAGTTTTTGTAATGAAGGGCCTGTTTTGCATCAGGCATTCTATTGACAGCTTAAGCCATAAACTTTATCCTGTGTATCTCTGTGACTAAGAGCTTCAGTGACTTTATGACTCAATGCATACACACTAAAATTTGGTGGGCTATTTAGAAAACGCCTGGCAGTTCAAAGAAAACACAAGTTACAATTCTTCTTGAAAACAAATAACTGTTTTTGAGTTCAAGCTACACAGAATTAACTCCTTAGCAGCTGAATCCTGAGATTTTTGTGACATCTCCCCCAATAAGAGACGCAAAACGGGGTGGCTACGAGCCACTCCCGATGCGTATCAAAAGGAGCTTCCCCTTGCGGTGAGAACACCATTGCCAGACAGATTGCACCTAGCAGTTTTGGCAGCAGGATGCCCTCCTTTTAAAAGTGACACACTAGTTACTCTACCCAACCAATTGAATATATTGCAGGGCCCCTCCCATGCAGCCTCTAGTTTGTTCTGTCTCATGGGCATGAGTACAAGAACATTATGGATCATCTCACACACTCCCTCTCTGGCAGTAAACTCCTGCAACTGTTTTTGTGCGAATATGGCATCTCTGGGTTTTGCAGGTACCTCCCCCAATAAGGTTTGCATCTTATCCATGAATAACACATCATCCACTGTTACAGAGGTGCCTGTGAAACCTAGTGTCTTGCTACCTATGGTGTGCTCTCTAAACATATTGTGTGCTGTCAGTTGCTGCTTAACTACCATAGGCTCTTGCCCTCCCACTGGCTTAGAATTCCTGTACTCCTGCACTCTGTTATGGTTGGTAGGTTGTTTACTAACTGCCCCCCTACTCCTCACTTCTGGGTTCTAACTGTTGAGCCTGCTGGGGACACTGATGCTGCACATCTAGCAGTGTATTTGCTGAATGGCAATGTGGGGCTGTGTAAATACATTTCTCTGTACTCCTCCCCCCTGTGCCTGCAGTCTGTGTCAGTCTCTGTCCCCTAGCCTGAGGTTACTGGGGTCTCTGTCACCCACAATCTTTCACACTCACTCTGGGGGTCCCCTCAAAGAGTATCCCATACCCTCCTCCCCCACACACTCTGAAATATGTGGCTTTGCTGCTTCTGTCATAGAGTGGGCTAGTTTGCCCCCCTGCTCTCTCTCACAGTCAGTCTGCCACTTTGCATAATCACACAGAATCTGGGATCCTTTTGACACTGGTGCAGACAAGCACACATCTTCCTTCTGCCATGTATCCCAACTATTGTGTCTTTTCACAGGGTACGGAATTGTCCCTGGTAGAGACTGGCACACATCATCCAGCGGCCCAGTCACCCAGTCATTCTCTCCCCCGTCAATCTCACCTCCTTCTATAGAATCCACTAATTCAATCACAGGCAGACACGCACCCCTGATCTGCCTTCTCTCACAGACAAGTTCTTCCCATACAGCTAAACTTGGTTCAGGCACAGACAGACCCACACAGTCTATCTACCTTTTTCCCCCATCAATCTCACCCTGTACAGCTAATGGTATTTCTGCCGATACTGCTGGTTTAAGTACAGGAAGACACACACCGTCTGTCTGTCTGTCATTCTCCCCAGTCAGTATCTCCTCTTACAGATTCACCTCTCAGCACAGACATCCCTAGTTCAGGCACAGCCCTGCGCACACATGCACTCTGTCCTCCCTCCTGGTCATAATGTCTCTGAGCATTTGTACACACAGCCCTTTCCACATAAGGGTCTGCAACTAATGTCACTAGGTCACATGAAGCATTGTCAGGCAGATAACAATCTACCCAAATCAGTACCCAGTAAGACATCATTAGGAATATTTTCAGATACCCCCACATTTCTTAAACCTCTCCCCACTCCCCAATCAAGATATACACATGCCATAGGCACTGCAAGTTTCATTCCCCCAATCCCTTTAACTGCTAGAGTCTTTCCAGGGATAATGTTCTCAGAGTTCACTAGCTTTGGATGCACCATAGTCACTTCTGCACCTGTGTCCCTTAGCCCTAAGGTTACCTTATCTCCAACAGTCACAGATTGCAATTTCTCATGGTTGTTTTCCTCTGGACAGGTAACAAACAAAACAGATGATGGTACTTCTGAGGGATTACTCCCTCCAGCTGATTGTCCCAAGTTAATCCTCTCTGGGCAAGTGGAGCTGATGTGGCCCACTTTGTTGCAAACAAAACATCTGCGGGTATCCCCCTGCCCAGATGCAGCACTCACCCCTCCTTTCCAAGAGGGAGCAGACAAACTAGATAAAGGCACAGCAGGCTTTGTGAAGGGGAGTCATTGAGCAGCTCCTTTACAGGTGGATCCCCCCTTAGAAAAGGATTTCCTCCCATTCTCTGGAGACCTGTTAGCTGTGTAAAAATCAGCCAGCTCGCCAGCTTCCAATGCTGTTATGGGCTTCCGATCTAAAACCCATTCTTGAACTCCGGCTGGGCACAGCTGCATAAATTGCTCCTTCACCATCAAATCTTCCAGCTCCTCCATAGTGGCAACTTTTAATCCTCTGACCCACTGTTTAAAGGCTGTCATCAAGTTCCCAACAGCTGTAATATAGCTCTCTGACAAACCTTTCTGCAGAGAACGGAATTTCTTTCTGTACACCTCAGGAGTAAGATTGTATCTCCTTTGCAGTGAATCTTTAATGGAATCATATTTCTGATCAAACTCTGGGGGTAGTTCAGCAAACGCCTCCAGTGCAGGACCTTTCAGGCCAGGGGTAAGGTACTTGGCCCACTGCTCCCTTGGTAACTGGAACTGTCTGCAAACTTTCTCAAAGCTACGCAGGAATACATCCACATCTCCATCTTTCTCCAGGGTGGGAAAATTTTCTGCACACACTCTGGGAGCAGGGGGGTCTCTAGGTTCACTAACAACAGGTGAGACCATCCCTCTCTCCAACCGTGCAAGCTGTAGCTGATACTCTCTCTCTGCCTGTCGTTCAGCAGCCTGTCTTTCAGCACCCAGAGCCTCTCTCTCAGCTGCCAGAGCCTCTCTATCAGCTGCCAGAGACGCATGTCTCTTAGCCACAGCAGCCTGTCGTTCAGCAGCCTGTCTCTCAGCTGCCAAAGTAGCCTGTCGTTCAGCAGCCTGTCTTTCATAAAACTTTGTAATCAGTTCCATGTGCAAACTTGCATCCACTGAGCCCATATGTTTAAGAACAGTTTGCAAATAACAGTCCAATGGATCCCCAGATCCTGATGAATCACCGCCCACAGCTGCAGACATCTCTCCTGGGACTTCAACTGGTGTGATTTGGCTGTTATCATATTCAACAAGAGCTTGTATTAGTAAATCTTTGTTCTTTGAACATTTTGGAATATCCCGCTCCTGGCTTATTAGTATAAGTGCCTCTCTAGATCGCTGCTTGTATGCCTCCATAGCAAAAATAAAATAGAAAAGAAAAACAGAGAATAGGGAAGGGGACTGTTTGCAATGTGTGACTATATAATGCACTGAGTTTTAGCCTTTGGAAATTGTAAGAAACAATGTCTTTTAGTACCGGTATTTTCACACTAGCAAATCCACAAGCACTAAAATCTAATAATAAAAAAAATTATCTACACCGCTGCCCACCAATGTGTGACGAACCAAGGTTATCCAACCCTGCGCCAGTCACTTATTTGGCACAGAAAGGGTTATCAGCCCCCCTCTCTGCCACCAATAGGTCACAATCTAGCCACACTAGGCAAGCTTGTGATTCAGTTTAGTGGGTGCAAGAGTTAACCGCACTCCCTTAATCTGTACTAGACATAAGAGAAATGCCCAACACTCCCTTTTAATGCCACCCACAATAAACTATCAATCCTATAGCTCAAATACTGCCACCACTTAAAATTTATTAAAGGGAAAATCCTAAGGAAAAACCCAGACTTTACACATTAACTCTAGAGATACAATTTAGCAGAAAATAACCTAAATTATACAGTTCTAATATTCCAGTCTTTCAGTAACGTGGTTCAATTATTAGACAAAGGCCAAACTTAATAAAGGAATTATTTATTATGCCAAAAATATTATGCACAATGCATTATTAATAAAAAGTTGTTACAAATAAAATTACACACGCAAACAGTGTTTTAAAATAAAAAGGAGAAAAACAGAATTGAATACTTTCCTAGCTTCAAGCTCTGTGCCCGGGGATGGCAGGAAAAAGATGGCTCCTTACTTCTGTACAGCAGCTCCCCTTGTAAGAATGACAATCTTATTGTTAAGAAATAAGATTCTTAAACCTACTTTTCAGAGATCAGGTTGCTTAACCACACCCTCCTGGTCATGCTAAGAAACCCCCCTGTCTTTATGACCTTCAATAGACTAATTTCTTGCCTGAAATGATACAATCCAGTATAATTTCTGCTAGGTAAGAAAATTCTATATTTACATATCTAGAACCTTTTAGTTTTATAGGGAGAATCGGTTTGATATCAAATATGCCATAGGTTGTCATATTTACCTTCCTTTAAGGTTATAACAGTTTTAACCCACATATGTACATAATATACCAATGTCCTGTCAGTGACCTGGTCAGTTTTTGTAATGAAGGGCCTGTTTTGCATCAGGCATTCTATTGACAGCTTAAGCCATAAACTTTATCCTGTGTATCTCTGTGACTAAGAGCTTCAGTGTCTTTATGACTCAATGCATACACACTAAAATTTGGTGGGCTATTTAGAAAACGCCTGGCAGTTCAAAGAAAACACAAGTTACAATTCTTGAAAACAAATAACTGTTTTTGAGTTCAAGCTACACAGAATTAACTCCTTAGCAGCTGAATCCTGAGGTTTTCGTGACAATAATAAACACTGTTACAAAAAATAAACAAACACTAAGTTACACAAAATAAAAATAAATTATCAAATATTTAAACTAATTACACCTAATCTAAGAGCCCTATGAAAATAAAAAGCCCCCCCCCAATAAAAAACCCCCTAGCCTACAATAATCTACCAATGGCCCTTAAAAGGGCCTTTTGCAGGGCATTGCCCCAAAGAATTCAGCTCTTTTACCTGTAAAAAAATACAACCCCCCAACAGTAAAACCCACCACCCACACAACCCCCCAAATAAAAACCTAAGCTAAAAAAACCTAAGCTCCCCATTGCCCTGAAAAGGACATTTGGCTCTTTTTCCTGCCCAGACCCTAATCTAAAATGAAAACCCCCGAAGATCCACTTACAGTTTCTGAAGACCCGACATCCATGCTCAACGAAGTGGCAGAAGTCCTCATCGAAGCCGGCAGAAGTCTTCATCCAAGCGGGCCGAAGTCTTCATCCAAGTGGGCCGAAGTCTTCATCTAAGCCGGCAGAAGTCTTCATCCAGACGGCATCTTCAATCTTCATCCATCCAGCTCCATCTTCAAGGCATCCGGCGCGGAGCATCCTCTTCTTTCAATGTCTTCTTCCAAATGAAGGTTCCTTTAAATGACGTCATCCAAGATGGCATCCCTTAGATTCCGATTGGCTGTTAAATTTATAGCAGCCAATCAGATTAAGGTTGAAAAAATCCTATTGGCTGTTGCAATCAGCCAATAGGATTGAGTTTTCATCCTATTGGCTGATCCAATTAGCCAATGGGATTGAGCTTGCATTCTATTGGCTATTACAATCAGCCAATAGAATGCAAGCTCATTCCTATTGACTTAGTGTTTATTATTTTGTGTAACTTAGTTGTTAGTTTTTTGTAACTTTGTAATTTTAA